>NC_142946.1:45969849-45992349 GCF_046866305.1 Octopus bimaculoides
ATATATATATATATATATATATAAAATATGGTGATACTCCAGCATGGCCCCAGTCAAATGACTGAAACAAGTGAAAGAATAGGTGCAGGAGTGGTTGTGTGGTAAGAAGCTTGCTTCTCAACTACATCGTTCCGGGTTCAGTCCCACTGCATGACACCTTTGGCAAATGTCTTTTATTAAAGCTTCGAGTCAACCAAAGATTTGTGAGTGGATTTGGTAGACGGAAACTGAAAGAAGCCCGTCAAATGTATGTATGTATATGTGTGTGTGTATGTGTGTGTATGTATGTATTTGTGTATCTGTGTTTTTCTGTGTTTTCCCCCCAACCATCACTTGACAACCAATGTTGGGGTGTTTACGTCCCTGTAATCATAGAAGTTCAGCAAAAGAGACCAACAGAATAAGTACTAGGCTTACAAAGAATAAGTCCTGGGGTCAATTTGTTCGACTAAAGGCGGTGCTCCAGCATGGCCGCAGTCAAATGACTGAAACAAGTAAAAGAATAAAAGAATGTGTGTGCGTATGTGTGTGTGTGTGTGTGTGTGTGTGTTTGTCCTCTACCCCCTGTTGGCAACTGGTGTTAATGTGGTTCACATCCCCATAACTTAGCAGTTCAGCAAGAAAGGATCGATAGAATTAATACCAGGCTTCAGACAATAAGCACTGGGATCGATTCATTCAACTAAAAATGTTCTTCAAAGCGGTGCCCCAGCATGGCCACAGTCTATTGACGGAAACAAGGAAAAGATAAAAGATAGTCCTGGATACACCATTTCTAAACTGAAGTAAAAAGACATGATGGTCATAATTGGAACACCTTTGATCACAGGTCTATTCAATTGGAGGTAATTTGGACCTAAACATCGACTTCTCTATTCTCGTTTAAATTGGATAAGTTTTGAAATGAAGTGATCTTTTTATTGCTTTTACTCGTAACAATGGCTTTGTTAAGAGTTTATTTTTAAACAGACAGAGAAACCATATTAGTCCGTTTCCATAGAGTCAAGGAAATGTTGTACATCTTGCCAAAATGATCAAACAGAAACATCTGCAATGAATTTATGGGTCACAGTTGAATTACATTTAGTATCCATTTCTTTGTCTCGTTGTCCGCCTTTCCATCTGTCCATCTGTCTGTCCTTCCATCTGTTCATATATAGATCTGTCCATCTGTCTGCTCATTTGTCCGCCTATCCTTCCATCTGCCATCTGCCTGTCCATTCCGTCATTTCATCTATCCATCTGTCCATCTGTCTGCTCATTTGTCCGCCTATCTTTCCATCTGTCCATCTGTCTGTCCATTCCGTCCATCTGTCTGTCCATTCCGTCCATCTGTCTGTCCATTCCGTCATTTCATCTATCCATCTGTCCATCTGTCTGCTCATTTGTCCACCTATCTTTCCATCTGTCCATCTGTCTGTCCATTCCGTCCATCTGTCTGTCCATTCCGTCATTTCATCTATCCATCTGTCCATCTGTCTGCTCATTTGTCCACCTGTCCTTCCAGCTGTCCATCTATCTGTCCATTCCGTCTGTTCATATACACATTTGTCCATCTTTCTGCATGTCTGCCCACCAACCTACTGCTTCACTTACATAATTACCTACAGGCTTATGGAACAATCCATGCGCATACCCGCTTACTTACCCTTCCCCTTATCTAGCTACATATCAATCTACCTACCAACTCATATACTAACTTACCTATGTACCTGCCTACATACCAACCTACCTGTTAACTTACAAAACTACTCTTCTACTTACCCACCACTCTACCCACATCCTTATCGACAAACACACCTAACTTCCTACCAACCTACCTATCTATATACCTACCTGATGTAGTCACAGCTTCACTGGATAAGGTCATGTAGTTTGCATGTCAGATCACCAGTTCCCAAAGAAACCATGACATGACGAGCTCCAACAAGGCAAATTATTCCAGGGAGACCAAAAAAGCATTTTAAAGACACCATAAAAACTTCTCCAAAGTCCTTCAGCATCAGCTATGTCACAGGGGAGCTGATTGTTCAGGACATTATTATTATTATTATTATTATTCAGGTCACTGCCTGGAATTGAACTCGGAATCTTGGGGTTAGTAGCCTGCACTCTTAACTGTTGTGCCAATAATAACATAGAAAAATACCTTAGGAATGAGAACCCCGGTTCGAAATTTCCCCCAAGACACCTGATGAAGGCTGGAGGGTATATCAGCCGAAATATTGTGTTAACAACAAACAAGACGAGGACAAATATCCGTCAAATGTAAATAATGTAAATAATGTCTCACACATTTGTTTAACAGAACCTATTCTCACATACGCTTCCACAACTTGCATTCTCTCTGCTATTGAGTACATCATCTCGCAGAAAAAGTTAGAGATGTTCACCAACACAATCTTACAATCAACTAATGAGATGAGGATGCGGTGAAGATTGCAAACAGTCAACTAGTGCGCCATCTTTTTCCAGCGATTACAAGCAGTCAGAATAACACGATGACACTTGCAAACAAAAGGCTGGGTGGTCTTTTTTTGTGGATAAATACATTTCTATATTTACACCATGCTACAAAACCAAGGATACTTTTTTGTGCACTACCCTGTATTAAATGTGCTAAACAATGATAACATTTGATATGATGTATGTTGAGATGTAGACGAAGACAATGTTATTTGTCATTTGTGAAGAAGATTGTTTGTATGGAAGCAGGTGTTAATCATTTCTTTGAGCCAAGAATTTAATTAAAGGTAAATGTTGGTGCTTAGTTTCTTTTGGTGGCCTGTGAGAGGTGATTATGTTGCAAAGATGATCATTCTAGGCTTTGTTTCATGATAATACACCAACTAGATTTCAAAATGACTCTGAACAGAAATTGGTTTTCATCGGAATCATTTACAGATCAAAGTCATCATCATGTCCATTGTCTTCATCACCACCATCATCGTCACTGTAATCATTATCATCATCATCATCAGTATCATTGTTGTTGTCATATAGCATCTTGATCATCATAATGTCTCTTTCCATTATCATCATCATCATCAACGTTTTCACATCCATTTTCCATGCCAGCATGGGTTAGGTATTTTGGCAGGATCCAACAATTCAGGGGGACAGCATCTTGCTCCGGTGTCAGTTTTGGCATGGTGTCTAAGGCTTCACGCCCTTCCTAATGCCAACCACTTTAAAAAGTGTAGTCGGTGTTGTTTCCATGGCATCAACACTAGTGAGGTTGCCGTGTAAAGAGCCCCTCCCCTCAACTAATGGGGTTGATAAGGGATGGAATGATTTGCTTTACGCAAGGTGTTGAGAGATTAAACAATTACAGGAGGAGCAAGTTTATTGCGGGGGGGGGGGGAGACTCATGGCTATCTTGTATTTTAAATGGGTGGGCAGAGTGGTTCCACAAAGAGAGGAAAATATGGTAAAAAGGTGCCGTAAGGTAACCTCAAGGTAACGCATGTCTAAGAAGATGAGGGAAACAGAAGGGTCAGAAAGGCTGGACAAGGCTGCAAGTGTGTGTTGTACTGGAGTGTGAAGGACTGATGCAATACAGAAATGACCAAAGCCTCATCATGGCTGGTCACTTTGGTAGACTTTGGCAGACTTGCTGTGGAACAATATGCCTATAAGAATAAAAGAAAATGTAACATTAATGGCTTATTAAGAAGTTCACTCTGTAGTTTTGTTGTTCTGGGTTCAATTCCATGGCTTAACACTTTCGGTGAGTGACATTTTGATAAATAGGAACTGATGTGGAAACCCATCTCATAAGTATATCTATCTACGTATCTCTCTGTCTATCTATCTATCTATCCGTCTATCTATCTATCTATCCATCCATCCATCCATGAGTATGTGTGTGTGTATATATATATATGTATATGTATATATATTTGTGTATATATATATATATATATATATATATATATATTTGTGTGCATGATAAAAAAAATTTGCTACCCAATAACATAGTTCTGGGTTCAATTCCACCACATGCCACCTTGGACAAATGTCTTCTACTATAGCCCAGGCCAACCAAAGCCTTCAGATTGGATTTGGTAGATGGAAACTGAAAGAAGCTTGTCATATGTGTGTGTGTGTGTGTGTGTGTGTGAGTGAGTCTGTGTACATGCACACACATACACACACACATTACTCTCTTTTCTCCCAACCCCTAGTCATGGTGGGGTCTTGTCCTGCGGGTCACTTGATCTCACTGTGGTGCCACATAAAATGATCCAGTATTCTCTATAAAATGGTCGGCATTAGGAAGGGTATATAACCATAGAAATCGTGCCAAAGCGAACAGCAGGGATTGGTGCAGTCTTCTGGTTTGCCAGATCCTGTCAAACCGTCCAACCCATACCAGCATGGAAGACGGATGCTGGACGATGATGACAATGAATGTGTGTGTGTGTCTATATATATATATATATATATATATATATATACATACATACATACATATATCTATATATATATATATATATATATATATATATATATATATATATGTATATACATACAGAACCAGTCAAGCACCAACATTGCTATGTTGGAATTTAATTGACTAATATATATATATACACATATATAAAGTGTATACAGCTGTGAAGTTACTCATGTATGTATATTATATAACACACACATATTACGTGACAATATAACACTATACAACTATACATGTACGTTAATGTTTGAATGTCTTTACACTTTTAAGAAGAAAAGTTGATACAAAAAGGAAATGAATTTGACAGAATGGTAAATTTTTTTTTTTTTTTTGGCACCTCATATATTCCTGCATCTCTGTGACTCTTTAAGATGTGAAGTTTTAAAAACGTGACTATAATTTGGTATTTATGATGTTCATGAAGTTTTACAGGTTTGCAGATTTTAATTTTTATTGTTAGCATTAAAAGTATGCAAAAATGGTCCAAATTCTTCATGTTTTAGCTGTTCCTCGTACAATAAAGTGTCAATGTTCTTGTCAGTGCTATCTTCTGGCGGTGTTTTGCATTTTAGTGCATACTTGGTGTTTGGCAGAATCGTTGACATTCTGAATGAAATGCTGAGTGGTATTTCGCTTGTCGCTACGTTCTGAGTTCAAATTCCACTGAGGTCGACTTTGCCTTTCGTCCTTTCAGGGTTGATAAATTAAGTACCAGTTGTGTACTGGGGTTGATGTAATCAACTAGTCCCCACCCTGAAAATTTCAGACCTTGTGCCTATAATAGAAAGTACTATTAGTTCATTGATGATGTTGTCATTGTTGTTTAGCATCTGTTCAGCCCTAGTCATGCAAGGCCTGTGATCAAAAGACATCCCAGCCATGTCCACCGTGTCCTCTTTTGGCATTATTCATGGCTATTTTGATGACATTATCCAAAGTAATAAATCCTCATATTCATGGAGAACAGCAGGAATCAAAACGATGACTTGTATACTTATTCTTAATGTTTCAACAGATTTGATCACAAATATGCTAATAACTGTTGCATACGTCACAGGAGAACATCTTTATTCTTTTATTCTTTTCAGTCATTTGACTGCAGCCATGCTGGAGCACCGCCTTTTAGTCGAACAAATCAACCGCAGGACTTACTCTTTGTAAGCCTAGTACTTATTCTATTGGTCTCTTTTGCCGAACCGCTAAGCTATGGGGACATAACCACACTAGCATTGGTTGTCAAGCGATGGTGGGGGGACAAACACAGACACACAAACACACATACATATATATATATGCATATATACGACAGGCCTCTTTCAGTTTCGTGTCTGTCTAATCCACTTACAAGGCTTTGGTCGGCTCGAGGCTATAGTAGAAGACACTTGACCAATGTACCACGCAGTGGGACTGAACCCGGAACCATGTGGTTGGTAAGCAAGCTACTTACCACACAGCCACTCCTGTGCCTATGTCTATCTATCTATGTCTATCTATCTATCTATTTATCTCTGTCTATCTATCTATCTATCTATCTATCTCCCCTTCCTCCCCCTGCCTTTTCTCTCTATCTTTTCCCCACCTTCCTCCCTCACATCTCTATCTATCTCCCCTTCCTTCTCTCTCTCCCCTTTCTCCCTCCTTTTCTTTCTCACTCCCTCTCTCACCCATCCCTCTCTTTCTCTCTCTATTTCTTGTTCCCTTCCTCCCCATCTGTATCTCCCCCTCCTTTTCTATCTCTCTACCCCTCCCTCCCTTTCTCCCTACCTCTTCCCCTACCTCTTCCCCCTCTCTTCTTCTCAGCTCTCCCCCCTCTCTCCTTCTCAGCTGCTTCTACTGACTTCCTATATTGCATGTCTATAATTTCTTGGAGTATATTTCTTCAATGTTGCATTCGGTATTGCTATTTAAAATTAATTTAAGGTTGAGACTCAAAAGCAGATACAGTTATAAATAATAGCTCCTTAATGGGTACACAGGGTTTTTAAAAGCTCCCTTGAAATGGTAAAAAAGGTCAAAGGCTACCTTCTTCTTAGGAAAATTCATCTTTTATGGAGGAACTCTTTTGAAATGTAGAAATGCTTTGATATCTGCCAAGATTTCAAGATTTCAATGCATTGTTGGCGTTCTCAATGAGTTGGTTGTGTGTGTGTGTGTGTGTGTATGTGTGTGTACATATGTGTGCGTATATATATATATATATATATATATATATATATATACATATATATATATATATATATATATATATGTAAAATGATAGAGATGTGTGTGTATTACTATTATTATTATTATTATTATTATCTTATAAAGGCAGTGAGCTGGCAGAATTGTTAGCATGCCATCAGTTATCATGTAAAACATCATTACAATTTCACGCCTTTAATGATAATGTTATTCAATTTCGGTGGCGTCAACAGTGAAAAGCTGTTGGGAATAGCAAGCGAACATTGAGGACAATGATGAAAACTGACACAAAACATAAATATAAATATACAAACGGAAAGATTTACAATATACAAACACAATAAAGGATGTGTGGTTCTGATATACATAGGTGCAGGTGTGGTTGTGTGGTAGTTTGCCTCCATAGTTCCAGGTTCAATTCCTTTGCATGGCACCTTGAGTGTGGGTCTTCTACTATGGTCTCAACCCAGCCAAAGCCTTATAAGTGGATACTGAAAGAAGCTTGTTGTATATATATATATATATATATATATATGCATTGATAATCAGTGTTGGGTTGGTGTCTTTTTTATGTCGCTGTAGCTTAGCAGTCCAGCAAAGAGAGACCAATGGAACAAGTACCCGGCTTAAAAAGAAAAAGAAATTTTGGGGGTTAATTTCTTCAACTAAATCATTGAAAATGGTGCCCCAGTGTGGCCACAGTCAAATGACTGAAACAAGTAAAAGATGTGTGTGTGTGTGTGCATGTGTATTTTCATAGGCGCAGAGTGGATGTGTGGCGTAGATGCAGGAGTGGCTGTGTGGTAATTAGCTTGCCTACTAACCACATGGTTCCAGGTTCAGTCCCACTGCATGGCACCTTGAGTAAGTGTCTTCTACTTATAGCCTCAGGCCAACCAAAGCCTTGCGAGTGGATTTGGTAGATGGAAACTGAAAGAAGCCCATTGTATATATGTGTGTATATGTGTGTGTCTGTGTACATGTTTGTTTGTCTAAGTTTGTCCTCCCCACCAACCATTGCTTGACAACCGACGTTGGTGTATTTACATCCCCCGTAACTTAGCGGTTCGGCAAGAGAGACCGATAGAATAAGTCCTAGGCTTACAAAGAAATAAGTCCTGGGGTCGATTTGTTTGACTAAAGGCGGTGCTCCAGTATGGCCGCAGTCAAATGACTGAAACAAAATAAAAGAATAAACGAATATAACCAAGACACATGAATATACACATACCATCATGTCTATATACACATACCATCATGTCTATATACACATACCATCATGTCTACAAGTCTTAAGATGGCTGTTATGAACAAGTTATCGCTGTTTTCTTTTTATTGCGTTGATGAGTTGCCCTGGTAGACACCAACACAAAGCAAAATATTATTTAAAACTATTTTGATTTGAGCAGCTGTACTTTATCTCCCTCGTCTTAACTCCAACTTTCACTTTCATTATCGCCGTCATCATCATTGTAATGTTTCTACACAGCACCATCGTTACAATCATCATGTTAAATGAAGTAAATATAAACGCTTGTAACAGTGTTAGATTAAGATAGTGTGTATAACCTTTTTATGATGTGTATACAAACATAAAATGGTTCTGGTTGTATTTTTATATCTCAGAGAAGCTTCTCAAAGAGGTCTCAATCTTTTGTCTTCCACTTATTTCAGACATTAGACTGCAGCCATGCTGAGACTCTGCTTTTACAGAATATTTAGTCGAACGAAACAGTCAGCCCCAGTGCTTGTTATTATTATTATTATCATTTTTTCCTTTTTTTTTTTTTCTAAAGCCTGGTACTTATTCTATCAATCTCTTTTGCCAGACTGCTAAGTTATGGGGACATGAACACACCAACACCGGTTATCAAGTGGTGGTTGGGGATAAACACAGACATACACATATTTGACGGGCTTCTTTCAGTTTTCTGCTGACCAAATCCATCCGTCCATCCACAAGGTTTTGGTCTGCCTGAGGCTATAGTAAAAGATACTTGCCCAAGGTGGCATGCAGTGTGACTGAACCTGAAGTCATTTAGTTGGGATGCAAGCTTCTTAACACACAGCCATGCCTGCACCTACATATATATATATATATATATATATATATATATATATATATATATATATATATATAAATGCATGTTTGCCTGCATATATATATGTGTGTGTGTGTGTGTGTGTGTGTGTGTGTGTGTGAGTAGATCTATGCAGTAGGACATATAAACATGGCAAATTTAGTTATTTCTCTGTAGACTGAAAAGAAATTATGAAATGTGTTAATCGATTTTTAGCCCTTATCGGAATCTCCTCAGAGGTGTCTTCATCGCTTTGCCAATCCCCTCAGAAACAAGCGGCCAATCTGTTTACATATACGCATCGATATTCAGGAGCTACAAGGAACCGGTGCTTCACTGCTAGTCTGCATACTAGAAGTCGTTTAGCACTTTCTTTGATATCAGATTTCTGTGAATGCGAAACCCAGTCTACACAGCATCAACGTATCTTCATCATCATCGTTGTCGTCACCATCATCAGTTAACATCTGTTCTCCATGCTCCATGCTGGCTTGTGTCGGGCAGTTTGGCAAGCGCTGGCAAGCGCTGGAGGCTTATGCCAAGCTGGAGGCTTATGCCAAGCTGGAGGCTTATGCCAAGCTGGAGGCTTATGCCAAGCTGGAGGCTTATGCCAAGCTCTGTTGTCTGTTTTGGCATGATTTCTGTGTTTGGATGTCTTTCCTAATGCCAAGGTCTGATATAATATCAGTGAACCTTCATAGTGGATATGCAAACTTGACAAATTCCCCTATTTCTCCATAGACACACACAACACACACACACACACATATGCACATAAGTACACATGTGTGTGTGTGCATGCATTGTGTGTGTGTACGTGTGTGTGTATGTGTGTGTGTCTGTATCTGTGTTTGTCCTCCACCACCACTTGACAGCCAGTGTTGATGTGCTTACGTTCTCGTAACTTAGTGGTTCAGCAAAAGACACTGATAGAATGTTTAATCATTAATCCCCAACACATTTTTGTCTCTCTCTCTCTCTCTCCATTTTTTCCCCTCTCAACCCTTTCTGTCGAAGAGCATAGACTCAAAATGTCAAACACTTTTCCATTTTTCTCAAGTGTAAAACTAATACAGCTGCTTGTTGTTCCCTCACCTGCCGTCATCTTTTGTTTCCTGTACCATTTGAACCAAGTGTCTTCTACTATAGCCTCAGGCTAACCAAAGCCTTGTGAGTGGATTCAGTAGACAGAAACTGAAAAAAAGCTCATCATGTGTGTGTGTCTTTGTAGCTGTTTTTGTCACCCCACTATTCTTTGACAACCGGTGCTGGTATGTTTACATCCCTGTAACTTACCAGTCTGCCAGAAAAGACTGATAGAATAAGTACCAGGCTTAAAAATGAGGTACTGGGATTGATTCATTCGAGTAAAGACTAAATATTCAAGGCAGTGCTCCAGCATGGCCACAGTTTCATAACTGTAACAAGTAAAAGATAAAAGACACAACAGGCTTCTTACAGTTTCTGTATAGCAAATCCACTCACAAGGCTTTGGTTAATTCGAGGCTTTAGTCGAAGACACTTGACTAAGGTATCACAGCAGGGGATTGAACCTGGACTGCAACCATGTGATTAGGAAGTGAGTTTTTAACCACTCAGCCAGAACCGTTACGTATGCTGACATTTTAAAGCAGGGTAATATTTCTTGAAAGTGCAGCGTTCAATATACAAGAACAAAATAAAGAAAATTGAAATACGATGAGAAACGACACACACAAAAAAAAATACGATGTTGATTTTAAATGTTAGATTTTGAACATTGTAACCAATATTGGAACGAGTTGCTTTGCTAACACTTCCTAGAGGTAACTTGTCACTTGGTGATTAATTCCTGCTTTTTTCCATTAAAAATTACACTTGAAGAGAATATGTACATATGTATGCGCATTCATACTTTATTTGTGTGTACATACACACACACACACTGTATATGTGTATGAGCATGTGTACCTATACATATGTATGTATAACACATATACCTACCTATATACACATGCATACATATAAACACACATACATATACTTATATACATAACATGTATATGAAAGTTTGTATGTATGTCTGTACATGTCTCTGTGTGTGTGTGTGTGTGTATGCTTAATGTGTATGATTGTTTGTGTCTATATATGTATTTATCTTTGTGTGTGTGTGTGTGTGTTTATGTACTTATATAGGTTTAAATGTGAAAGAGTTACACAACAATGTGGAACAGATTAGCAATATTTATTTTTAAGCTGAAATTGCAGAGTTTGCAATTACATTGCACATTTTACCGATTCCGAAACCACTGAAAGAAATAACGGAACCAAACTCATATTTTTGCTATGGAACAGAATATAAAAAAGAAAATAACCAGTGAACATGGAAGTTAACCAAGTTAACAATTATAAAACTTTTTGATACTGTTGCAACATGTATTATTATAGCATAATGTTTTCCGCCTTGAGTGATTTTATTATACAATGCAACATGAAGAATATTTGTTACCTGTGAGCTAAAGAAAATGTTTGATCTCTTTAGAGTGTGGATTAATATATAATGAAACACTTCTGAGTTCTTTCATTCTTTTTTTTTTTTGTTTTTTTTTTCCTGATAGGTCATTTATAATATTTTTGAAAGATTTTCTTAGTGAGAAGAAAAATATATCATTTCTGAATTTGTGTTTAAGAAATTTTTGCAAAAATGATATATATTAATTTTCTCTCCAACGCAAAAAACTGCAATTACTGTTTCTTCGTTTATAAGATTTGGCATGTTGCAATATTAATTTTTAAAATATTTAATATTTCATAGTTTATAACATCCTTCTTCTTCAAAGACCACATGTATTTAATAGACTTGTACCCAAAGATATTACTGGATTTCTAAAAGAATGTTCATGCTAATCAAATCGCCCCTTAAAACTATTATCACTTTACCGAGTGTATTCTTTGGAAACTAAAATAATCAGATGTAATTATTTTTGTACTGTAAACTATCTATTTCACGAAACATAAATCATTTAATGGGCAATTTACAGGATCTTAACACCCATTCAAAATTAATATCATGTTTTGTCATCTTAAATTAAAATGGTTGTTAAAATATTTTAACTCAACTAATGGCTGAAAACTGAATAGTCTCTTAATATAGTTATCCAAACTATAAAACAATAAAAAGTTTCCTTTCTTTTTGTCCCCATATATCAAAAAGACTGCTGGGTGAAGGGTGAATAATAACGAGCTTTGTACAATTATGCAACACATTCTGACTACATCAAAAGGTTTTTATATTGGTAACTTGCATATTCAATGGGTTTATATTTTGCCTCATTAAAAATATATATGTATTTCTTACTTTGATTAAAGAATTGGTAAAACATAAAACCTATAATCATAAATTATGTAACTTTACAGTATGCGTGTTTGTGTGTGTATATACACACACATATATATATATATATATATATATATATATATATATATATATGTATATATATGTATATATATCTATATCTAAATATCTATCTACCAATCAATCAATCTATATATATATATATATATATATATATATATATATATATATATATATATATATATATATATAGATTGATTGATTGATAGATGGTTAGACAGATAAATAGATAGATGTACATGTCTGTGTATGTGCATGTACATACACACATGCATTTATGTGTATATACATGATGTTATTGCATATATTTACATGTAGCACAGGCATGGCTGTGTGAGAAGAAGCTTGCTTCCCAACCACATGGTTCTAGGTTCAGTTCTATTGCGTGACTACAGCCTTATGATTGAAACAAGTAATATATATATATATATATATATATATATATATATATATAAGTCAGTAAATAGTGGGGTTGTGTTAACCGCACGTGGAGAAATAATAGGAAAATGAAAAAAAGCCAGAATGCTGAACTGGAAGCATATTTTAATAAAGATTTCTTCTAACCGGTTTTCATTGCGAAAAAGCAAATTATCAAGAAGAAGGAGAATGAAAATGTTTTTTTACAAAGAAGTACAAAATGAAGAAAATAATATATAAAACAATAATATATAATATATTTATTTTTTTATATATTATTGTTTTATATATTATTTTCTTCATTTTGTACTTCTTTGTAAAAAAAACATTTTTATTCTCCTACTTCTATATATATATATATATATATATATATATATATATATATACATGTATATATATAGAGAGACAGACAAACAGACAGATAGATAAATAGATATACATATATATATATATGCATATATATATATAGATATAGATATGTATATGTATGTATATATATAAAGCTTCTATACATATAGATAGACAGATAGGTGTGTGTATGTATGTAAGTATGTATGTATATATGTGTGTGTGTGTATGTGTGAGTGTGTGCATGTATGAGTATGTGCATGTGTGTGTGTGTGTGTGTGTGCATAGTAATAAGTTGCAATTATTTGGAAATTTTGTCGTCTGACTAAGTAGGGAATATTTACTATTGTAGCAATTGTAAAGTCTGAAATTTTGAATAAATATTACTTCCTTTTACATATGGATATCATGTGCATGCATGTATGTGTGTGTGTGTGTGTGTGTGTGTGTGTATAAATATATGTATGCAACGAACATGCACTAATAGAAATGTATATCAATCTACATATACATATATATATATATATCATCATCATCATCATCATCATCGTTTAACGTCCGCTTTCCATGCTAGCATGGGTTGGACGATTTGACTGAGGACTGGTGAAACCGGATGGCAACACCAGGCTCCAGTCTGATTTGGCAGAGTTTCTACAGCTGGATGCCCTTCCTAACGCCAACCACTCAGAGAGTGTAGTGGGTGCTTTTACGTGTCACCCGCACGAAAACGGCCACGCTCGAAATGGTGTCTTTTATGTGCCACCCGCACAAGCCAGTCCAGGGGCACTGGCAACGATCTCGCTCGAAAATCCTACAGGAGCCAGTCAGGCGGTACTGGCAACGGCCACGCTCAAAATGGTGCATCTCATGTGCCACCCGCACAAGAACCAGTCCAGGGGCACTGGCAACGATCTTACTTGGCTTGCCGGGTCTTCTCACGCACAGCCCATTTCCAAAGGTCTCGGTCCGTAGTCATCGCCTCGGTGAGGCCCATATATATATATATATATATATATATACATATATATATATATATAAGTATATGTTAAATATATTTGTATAATGTATTAAATTTTCATTCACTTTTTTGATATTGTGTGTGATGGTGTATAATGCGCGTTTATCATTTAGTTATTTTCTTTGGTTATGATTAATGTATGTAGCTTTTAAGTGTGTGTTAGTGTCTTGTGATGCCACACTAAACCTGACCCAAATTCGGAAAACTGTGCAGTACCTATACAACGTAATGCTGATCGATTATTCGAACAATAATGGAACATTCACTTTTCTCTGGTTCTCATATTTCCAATTCTATGCTAACTTTGCTTTTCATTCTTCTCCGTTTTTAAAACTTTTCCTAAAGCTTGTCAACATCAGTTTTCATTTTGCTGCATATATTATATTTTATATTTTTTCACAGGAAGAAAAAAAAAAAAACAAAACAATGATATTTATTGAAATAATTTTTTATTAATAACCTCTGTTTTTTTTTCTCTTTTTGTTCTTCTAGGTGAGTAGTGGTTTTGTTGTTGTTTTTTTTCCCCCTACGTCTTCAAGAACATTAGAAAACAATTTGTAAGTATAAGAGATAAAGCATTAATAATATTGACAGTTTACGATATAGTAGCATCTATTCTGAATTCCAGACACCAATGTCCTGGCACCACTTGTAAACATACGTTGTTTTCATTAAATCATGTAATTACTTTAACAAATACAAAATTACTTAATCCTTTTAGTCGTTCTTTTTTACCTTTCTCATTTTTCTTTTTTTTTTTTTTTCTTGGTATGAATGTGAAATAAAATGCTTCTTGTACAAGTTGTAAAGATTTTTTAAAAACCCTGATACAACAGGTTATGCTACTGTAGCATTGGTATAAACCTATCGTATATCGTTTCATATAATAATATTTATTACTGTGATACAGAATTTCACTATTGCTAATATATTAGTGAGCTGTTATCATACATGTTAGTGTATTACTGTGACATGGTTGCATATATCTTTCAGATAAAACTGTCATTATGACATTACTTATGACTATCATTGTGATCTTGCTGATGATTGCTACAGTGTTACTGTGACATTACTTGTCCCTGCTGTGTTAATTCTGACTTTGGTCATAACTGTTAGATTAATGTTCCATGCATCATAACTCCTACGATATTACTGTGACATTGGTCATAACTATTATAGTGTTATTGTGACATGTTACTGTGACACTAATCACTTTCTGTTAATTCTGACATTGGTCCTAACTGTTGTTGCATTAATGTTTGTCTGCTTGAGACCTTGTCATGTGTGTGTATGTGCACGCCAGTGTGTTGGTGTATGTATGAATGTTTGTATGAATGTTTCCTTCTGCATATTCATGTATCTGTATGTGTGTGCATTCTTGTGTGTTTGTGTATGTACTTCTGCTTCCTTGTGTGTGTGTGTGTGTGTGCTTGAGTTTATCTATATACATGAGTTTGTGTGACTGCTGATCTTCCACGAGACAACCTTGCCCAGACTTGTGCCTCAGAGAGGATATTTCTAGATGCAATCCTATGGTTATTCATGACCAAAGGATGCTTTATCCTTTACCCTATGTACATATAATGGTGTGGAGAGGGGAGTCTGGTATGCATGGGCGACTGCTGGTCTTCCATAAACAATCTTGCCTGGACTTGTACCTGGGAGGGGAATTTTCTAGGTACAATCCCATGGTCATTCATGACTAAAGAAGGTCCTCTTAGACTATGTGATACTAGTTACAACTGTTACTATGGTAACATTTACATCAACTACAACTGTTACATTGGTACTGTGACAATATTCATAACACGATAAAAGCAGTTATGACATTGTGTTACTGTGACATTAATTGTAACTGTTATTGTAACATTGGTTATAACTTCTTGTTTGTGTCAAAAGAATTTAGAAACTTCAAGACGTGAAATAATTTGTTTCTAATTCTAGAGCTCAAAATACACCAAACTATAAATGTCAGCATTCAAATATTGTATATCTAAAGGGGCTTTAACCTAATTTTTACATACTGGTATTTGTAGCTTGTTTATTCCACCATTAAAAATGAATTATATGTTATTGAGACATTAGTCATAACTGTTATTGAGACATTAGTCATAACTGTTATTGAGACATTAGTCATAACTGTTATTGTTTTATTACTTTGGCTATGACTTTTGTTATTGATTGGTATTTATTTGTTTCAGTCATTTGACTGTGGCCATGCTGGAGCACCACCTTTAGTCGAGCAAATCAACCCCAGGACTTATTCTTTGTAAGCCTAGTACTTATTCTATCGGTCTCTGTTGCCGAACCGCTAAGTTACGGGGATGTAAACACACCAGCATCGGTTGTCAAGCGATGTTGGGAGGACAAACACTGACACACAAACATATATATACATATATATATATGTATATATACGATGGGCTTCTTTTCAGTTTCCATCTACCAAATCCACTCACAAGGCTTTGGTCGGCCTGAGGCTATAGTAGAAGACACTTGTCCAAGGTGCCACGCAGTAGGACTGAACCCGGAACCATGTGGTTTGTAAGCAAGCTACTTACCACACAGCCACTCCTGCGCCTAATAAAAAAGTATTGGTGGCCAGCTATAAGTCTCAGGTTCGTTTTGTTCAGCTAGAACTCTTCAAGGTCAGTGCTCCAGTGTGGCCACAGTCATATGACTGAAACAAGTAAAAGAGTAAAAGTAAAAACAAGAATTACATTTAGCAGAATAATCCGAATGCTCAAGGGTTAAATTCAATGTTCAATGTTCCTCGTATTAATGCTATTTATTTATTTATCATTGTTCCCAGGTCAATTCAGGTCAACCCAAAGTTGAAGTACATTTTTCTTCAACTTCTTGCTCTTCCTCCTCCTCTTCTTCTTTTCTCCTTACTCTCCATCCTCATTACTCTCCTCCCACCCGCAATAAAACAAAACTGCTCTTTGATCTCCAGTTCTTAGCTGATTTATAGTATTGGTTATATCTGTATATCTGGTACACTTAAAGCCTTGCTTGTTTGTTTGAAATTCTCCAGCCATTCTTGTATACGTATATATTGTACTTCCCCGCCATTAGAACCATTTTTCAGTATGTTTGTGTGTGCCATAACAATAAACTTAAATTCTATTGAATCGAACTGAATACCATATTATTTAATACTTTCTTCCCTAAATTCTAATAACCATTCCTTTCATTTAATCAGTCTTTAGATACTTCTACTGCTGTTCTTAACTTATTCGAGTATTGGCTGTGTTCAGTTTTACTTGTCTTCAATCTAGAATCTAATTCTCTTTTTCCATGTTTCTAATTTCCCTCACATTTTCTATTTGATTATCAAGTCAGAACCAATGTCAACTAGCATAAAGAAACACCAGCAGCTTATAGTCTTGAAATTCTTTACAATAGTTTCAAAGACATAGATGAAAAGAAAGAATGCTAGTTAATTATCTTCTAGAATCTACTTCTTTTCTGTCTTGCAATAATTGGCAAACCGGCATTGTATTTAAATGTAATTCTTTGCTACCTCCTGTCTTCTACAGTTTCCAAACTAATCTTTCATACATTATTCTCTAATGTAGCTTGCTATTCAAGAAAGTTATGTCTCCTGCTGTTTTAGCTACAAATCTTATCTAACTAAATTGGAATTGTTCCGTTGCTGTCTTCTACACCTTTACAAATAATTATAACTTCATGTCCTTTTAATAATACTCTATAAAACAAAATATTTTTATTAGTACCCTTTAGAAACCCTTCTTTTCCATGGACACATTGTTCTCGTAGGGTCTGTTTCATATCCCACTTTCTGCCCAGAATAAAGTCAGATCTTTAGCTTTCAGGTTTTTCTGATTTGTGAGTAAATAACTTACTTGTCTCCTAACACATGTTACCATGTCAGGAAACAATTAACATGTTCATCTAATAATTTCGGTCTTCATAAACTTCTAAAAATTGATCCTGATGCTAACCGACTGACTCAATTGTTAAAATTCTTCCTTAATTACAGCAACCTTTCCTTCTAAATGTAAAATAATTATCATTGATTTCTTTATCAAAGCAGCAAGCTGACAGTCATTACCACACTAGACAAAATGCTTGTCAGCAATTTTTATAGCTCTTATGTTCTGGGTTCAAATTCTGCCGAGACCAGGTTTGCCTTTCTTCCTTTCGAGATTGATAAAATAAATACCAGTTACATACTGGGGTTGATGCCCTTCACTTACTCACTCCCCTAACATTGCTGGCATTGTTCCGAAGTAAGAAAGAATTAATTGCTTTATTAGTATCTATGTTGTGGAAGTGCAATGGCCCAGTGGTTAGGGCAGCAGACTCGCGGTCAGAGGATCATGGTTTCGATTCCCAGACCGAGCGTTGTATGTGTTTATTGATCAAAAACACCTAAAGCTCCACGAGGTTCCGGCAGGGGGTGGTGGTGACCCCTGTTGTACTCTTTTGCTCCAACTTCCTCTCACTCTTTCTTCCTGAGTCTTGAGTAACTCTGTGATGGACTGGCGTCCCGTCCATCCAGGGTGGGGGAACACATACGCCATAGAAGCTGGGAAACAGGGCCCATGAGCCTGGCTAGGCTTGAAAAGGAGGCATAAAAAAAAATAAAAAAGTATCTATGTTAAAAGATGGTGAGCGGACAGAATCATTACCGTGCCAGACAAAATGCTTAGTGGAATTTTGTGTCTTTATGTTCTGAGTTCTAATGCTGCTGGGGTCAACTTTGCTGTTCATCCTTTCAGGGTTACTTAATAAGTACCAGTTGAGAACTGGGGTCGATGTATTTGATTTGACCCCTTCCCAAAACAACTGGTCATGTGCCAAAATTTGAGACCAGTATTTAAAGGAACTTTACAGATCTTCTGCAAAGTCTGAGAATGAAAATATAAATCTGACACTGCAGTTGTTCAGATAAGGCATCAAGGGGACATCTGTGTGGTTGCTTCGCATGCTAAAAATGGCAGTGTCTTAACTCATCTCCTGGTTTCACACCATTTCTTGGCTTCTCAAGTACCTTTAGCAGGGTACATTCTGTTGCAAGCATTCAGGGCAAATTTCCTGGGTTAGAATATTTCCCTCTTGCTCTCCCACCACTCTCAGAGACCCTGTAAAGGGCCATGATTACTGTTTTCCCCCCTAACTACACGTGCAAAACCATACACATGCACGCACACATGCATGCACACGCGCATGCAATGTCCACACATACATGCACACACACATACACACACACACGCACGCTCACACACACACACACACACACACACACACACACACACAAACGCACAACTCACATACGTACCCGACAGGAAGAAATATTTAATCTCAGAATTGCTTAGAGAGTACCTTATATTATTTGTATTAATTTAGTAAAAATCAGAGTTAAATCAGAAAGAAAATAAATAAATAAAAAAAAAAAAAACGATAATGAAAAATTCTCCAGACATTTTCACATTTTGTACTTGCTGCAGCCAATGAGACAAAATTAATTGGGCATGAAATTAAAATTATTGCCGGCAGAGTAAAGGGCAGATGGTGACATTCAGTTGAAATGAAATTACTGAGGTAGACAAAGTGAAAAACAACAACAACAACAACAATAGTAATAATAATAATAATAATAATAATAATAGTAGTAGTAGTAGTAGCACAACAAAAAATAAGACAAAAGTTATTGACTGTCTTTTTAAAAGCTTTCAAGTCAAAATAAAATGGTCTGCAGTGAAGTGGATTCAAGGTTATGGAGATTATGTATATTTTTTTTTTTTGTATTTTTATTTTTTTATTTTTTTTATTGACTTAATCTGTCCTAATCACTGTGAATAAATTATAGTAATTCTTCTTTAGTTGTGTTTTGTTTTTGATTTTTTTTTTTTGTTATTTAAACTGTTTTGTCTCGCATTGTTCCAGTAAAACTAGCATCCTCCGCAAAATTTTACGCTCATTTATGTTTTTTTTTACAATTGTGATTTATTTTACTAACCAAACAAATGGTATTTTACTAAGAATTTATTCAATTTCCTTCTTTTTCTTCCAATGATTTCCTTTTCGGTCATCACCTTCCTCATCGTCGTCATCGCCGTCATCGCTACATCTGCTTTCCCATGCTTTTAAGGTTCAGACGGATTTCGTCGAGGCAGATTTTCTACAGCCAGATGCTCTTCCTGTCATCAACCTTTATCTGTTTCCGAGCTAGGTAATGTTTCCGCTTGATCAGACATGTTTTCATGGAAGATTGAAAATGAATGACACTGCTTGTGTGACAGTGATACTCATTTACAACGATGATGCAATGTCAAGACAAAGACATGCATGCACACACACACACACACACACACACACACACACACACACACACACAGCGGGCTAAGATCCCATCTACCTAATCAACTAACCCTAACCCTAATCATCTCATGAGGCTTTGGACAGTTTTGGGATATAAGTAGATAAAACTTTCCCAAAGTGTCATGCAGTGGAACTGAACCCACAATCATCTGATTGAGAAGTCACTCCCCCAAACTCCCACAACACTTGTCTAAAGTGCCACAACACTGGCCCAAAGTGCCACAACACTCAACCAAAGTGCCATGACACTCACCCAAAGTGACACAATACTTTCCCAAAGTGCCACACGATGAAACTGAACCCAGTATCACCTGATTAAGAAGACATCTGCCCAAGGTGCCACACAGTAAAACTGAACCAAATATCTGACTGCGAAGATATTTACCCATGGTGCTATGCTGTGGGACTGAACCCAGTATCACCCGATTAGAAAGTAAACTTCTTATCACACACAGCCATGCCTGCACCTAGACATTTTCTACAGTTATTTAACTAATCCATTTTTACTAGCAACTTCTTATCTCAGCAAAATACCATAAGTCTTAATTCCATTTGGTTTGAAAAAGATTAATCTAAGCTTCACAAACACAAGAACATGAATTTGTGGAGCTGTAGGTTTATGATATGGTATTCTTATCTCTGCTACCAATTCCAATGCTATATGAAACATAAACCAACCAAAATAGTTCCAGCTGTGAATTAAAACCAGATTGTTTATTCCCCTCAGTAGAACTTGTCTTCCACATTGTGGCACACCCCATTGGCTAATATTAATGAATATTATATTTAGGTGCAGATATGGCTAAAGGTTAAGAAACTTATGTCTTGACCACATGGTTTTGGTTCAGTCGCACTTTGTGAGTGATTTTGGCAGAAACTGAAAGAAGCTAGTGTGTGTGGATGTAATAAAACAAGATCCAAAATGATTGTTGGTTAGCCTCAAGCATATACACAGCTTGTGTAGATAAGACAAAGTAGATGATATTCGATCGATAAAGTTTATTAATTAACGTGTGCAATACACTTTGTCGCATGTTGAATTAGATAGAAATTCCAAAATGAGCAGAAAAATATCCAAAGAGATGGAACGCTGAACATTTATTGTAATACCCTAAAGATACATAACTTCTGTTTAGTGATTCCATTGAAACAAATGTAGTGTGTAATTATCTGCACCATTCCTTTCACTCATTGATAAATACACACATACATACATACATACATACAACAGGCTTCTTTCAGTTTATATACGTGTGTGTGTGTGTGTCCATCACTGTGATATAAGTGGAGTCCCTCATTTCCACTCTTCCATGAAAATATGTCAAGCCATGGGGAAATATGCATTTGCTTGGAAACAGGGTGAGGGGTGAGGGCTGGCAACAAGAAGGGCGTCCAACTATAGCTGATCCGTCTGCTTCAATGAATTTCATGTGACCTGTGCAAGCGTAGAAAAGTGGACAGTAAAATGATGATGATGATGATGATGATGATGATGATGGTTATGATGGTTAAGATGGTGGTGATTAAATATGATATTGGTTTCCAACTAGATTCCAATTTCCAGTGTGGAAACTTCTTCCGTTAATACAACTAATACTTTTGAGAACGATCAAAATGGTATAATTTCCCATTTCTGCAGCTGAAGTTTTTGTTTCTTTAACTTTATTTATTTATTTATTTATTTATTATTATTATTATTATTATTATTATTATTATTATTATTATTATTATTATTATTATTATCATTGTTATTATTATTATTATTATTATTATTATTATTATTATTGTTATTATTATTATTAATATTATTATTATTGTTATTATTAATATTATTATTATTATTATTATTATTATTATTATCATTGTTGTTTTTTGTTGTTGTTCTTACTTTCAATGAATATGACAAAATTCGTGTCTTATTTTTATAATAGAATGTTTGACACTTTGGAAAGAATCCAGCTATAAAAATAAGTCTCCAAGATATTTCACACAACCTGCTAAAATAATGGAACCTTAGGAAATATTAAGAAATAACAATATTCCGACTATAAATCTACATCTCATATGATTGATAAATTGGTAAATTCCCTGCTGTGGTGTATTGTTTCCTAAATACAGCTGTACTTGGCATTTCGAAACTTATTGCCATGGACATCTTTAACCATTTTATGATTCCGGTTTTAATATATACAATTTCATGCTTCCTTCTTGCCTGCAGTTTTCGAAATCGATACATTCTAGTCTTTTC
>NC_142946.1:45999849-46004849 GCF_046866305.1 Octopus bimaculoides
CGAAGGTCTTGCCTCACCACCTCAGCCCAGGTCTTCCTGGGCCTACCTCTTCCACGGGTTCCCTCAACTGTTAGGGTGTGGCACTTTTTCACGCAGCTATCCTCCTCCATTCTCACCACATGTCCATACCAGCGCAATCGTCTCTCTTGCACGCCACAACTGATGCTTCTAATGTTCAGCTTTTCTCTCAAGATCAGCTGGAATTGGTTCTCAGAGAACATATAAAGCTATAAATCAGTGGTTCTAAACCAGGGTCTTATATGGCCCTTGTGGGTCTATATAAGATTTTCTTGTTGAAATTCATCTGCAATAAACAGGTTATACGTTTCACAATACATGAAAATATTTGATCGATTTCTATTATACAATTCCTAAGAATATTTAATCATGAAAATATAATAGGATTTTTTTAAAGCATCAAATGATTTTGGGGGTCCACTTGAGTAAATTGGGAATCAAAAATGTTTATAGATAAAAAAAAATGGTTGAGAACATCTATCTATGTCTATCTAGGTCATTCTTCAGGACACTCCAAGACTGTTTCCACACATTTTCCCCACTCATCTCGATCTTCCATAATGGTCCTCAGTTCCTGTGCCCCTTCCATACCAGAATCCTCAAGCAAGTTGTCGATACAGGTCGTCTTTCTCCTTCCTCTCCTGGTTCCTCCTTCCATTGGTTGCCAGAGCACTAGCTTGTTAGCAATTTCATCGGTATGTCTGATGCAGTGTCCAGCTAGCTTCATCCTTCTATGCTGTATTTTCAATGTTACTTTCGGTAGAGTGGAAGGGCAATGGCCCAGTGGTTAGGGCAGCGGACTCGCGGTCATAGGATCGCGGTTTCGATTCCCAGACCGAGCGTTGTGAGCTTTTATTGAGCGAAAACACCTAAAGCTCTACGAGGCTCCGGCAGGGGATGGTGGCGAACCCTGCTGTACTCTTTCACCACAACTTTCTCTCACTCTTACTTCCTGTTTCTGTTGTGCCTGTAATTCAAAGGGTCAGCCTTGTCACACTGTGTCACGCTGAATATCCCCGAGAACTACGTTAAGGGTACACATGTCTGTGGAGTGCTCAGCCACTTGCACGTTAATTTCACGAGCAGGCTGTTCCATTGATCGGATCAACTGGAACCCTCGACGTCGTAAGCGACGGAGTGCCAACAACAAACTTTTGGTAGTCATTGGTATAAGTTGGCGTTTGTTGTGTGACTCTTCTGTAATGCTGATGACCTGGTATTACTACTGGTATTACTAACAGAGAGGACAGATCAGGTACAGGAGATATTAAGCAGATTAGAGCAGGAATCAGGGAAGGTAGGACTGTAGACTGTACTGTAAAACAAAGAAAACAGATCTGCAAGTATTCAACCATGAGATGCCTGTGCCAGTGAAAGTGAGAGACGGTAAGTTACTGAAGGTAGTTGAAAATGGTGGTGACGCCATAAAGGAAACTGGAGAAAATGGCTCTTTCTCATTGAGAAACCTATATTGTAGTCTTCCTGAGAGACTTAGCAGGTGTTTAGGTTGACAGAGCTTGATAAGAAGATTTCAACTAAATCTATTATTTTAGTATGATTAACAGACCTTGTAAGTAAGTGTGTGAATTGTGTGTGTGTGTGTGTGTGTGTGTGTGTGTGTGTGTGTGTGTGTGTGTTAAACTCTCTCTCTTTCTCTTTCCCTCTCTCTCTCTTTGTTCTAGTTTTTGCCTGACACTTTGATATTTTGACTGCGAAGTCATTGCCAGAATCATTCAAATTCTTCTCTGTGTCCAAACCTACCAATTACAGTTTAGAAGAAAATTCTGGAGAATTGTCAGTCAATCTAAATTAGTGTTGTGGCATCAATTAACTTGAGACTACTGGTTATTGTAGTTATTTTTCTTCTTCTTCTTCTTCTTCTTCTTCTTCTTCTTCTTCTTCTTCTTCTTCTTCTTCTCCTCCTCCTCCTCCTCCTCCTCCTCCTCCTCCTCCTTCTTCTTCTTCTTCTTCAAGATGGAGAGTAATGAAAGACAAAGAAAAAGGTTGAAGAGTTGGGGGGTAGGAGGTTGTTGGGAGGAGTTGGGATGGGGGGGGCGATGTCTGTCTGTTTGTCTGGTTGTGTGTTTGTTGGTTTTATAAATTGTTTGACCTTTTCAATCAGGGGGAAACCTAGTCAGTCACCTTTCCAAATTCAACCAGCTGCAACTGTCAACGTATGTCATGTGTATAATCAAGAATCCATAAGAAACAGAATAGTACAGAGGATGATAATAATAATAATAATAATAATGATAATAATAATGATAATAATAATAATATTAATAATAATGATAATGATAATGATAATAATAATAATAATAATAATAATAATGATAATAATAATAATAATAATGATAATAATAATAATAATAATAATAATGATAATAATAATAATGATAATGATAATAATAATGATAATGATAATAATAATAATAATGATAATGATAATAATGATAATAATAATAATGATAATGATAATGATAATAATAATGATAATAATAATAATGATAATAATAATAATAATAATAATAATAATGATAATAATGATAATAATAATGATAATAATAATAATGATAATAATAATGATAATAATAATAATAATGATAATAATAATAATAATAATGATAATGATAATGATAATAATAATAATAATGATAATAATAATAATAATAATAATAATGATACTAATAATAGTAAACGACCAAATTTTACAAATACCACACACTGCAAAGTTCCAGTCTTCAACTTGATTTTCTCTAATAACTTATCTGGCTTTGAAAACACACACACACATGCACGCACACACATACATGCATACATGCACACACACACACACACACTTGCACACACATGCACGTACATACACACAAACATACACACACACCTACATACATACATGCATGCACATACACTATATTTATATATATATATATATATATATATATATATATATATATATATATATAGGGAGAATTCACAAAAAACAACAGACAAAGATATATATATATATAAAATAAATATCATAAGATAAATATAATAAATATAATTAATTGAGTTTTTACCTGTAATTTTGGATTTTGTCCCTAATATTATTATATATATATATATATATAAATGCTTTGTAAATAAACAATGACAGACAAAAAATGTATACATATAAGAAGCAGAGGGTCCCTAATTCTTCATCAGTTATCAACCAAAATGGTAATACTCAGTTTCGCACCATTATATATGTATATGTGTGTATATATATATATATATATATATATATATATATATATATATATATATATATATATATATATATATATATACACATTGCAGGAAATTTCAGTTTTTTTTGCAAAACTTGCTGCTTCTGCCAACACCTAGCTACAGCAAAATGAATTTCCCATATTGTCTTACATTTTCCTGTCTAAGTCAATCAAATTATTTGTTACTTATTATTATTTAAAGATGCGAAAATACAATAATGCATTCTATGAAGTTATGTAAACATTTATCAGTTGATATTATAACATGTTTTTCTGATAGATTCTGCAATTTTATTATAACGACAACCAGTTAAGATTACTTAATATCTGTTGTTGTTGTTGTCTTGGAGTGGAATTTACTTAATTACTTGTTGGAAATTTAATTAATTCTCTTATTTTTATTGATACAGAAGATGTCAAATTTGATGGGTTATCTGAGTGTTAACATCTACCTTCACTTTGTTGTTGTTATTATTATTATTATTATTATTATTATTGTTGTTGTTGTTGTTATTGAGTGGGAGAGCAGTGCATGCCATCAAAGTGACACTGGGGTACAAATATACGAAGCCCAAATATACCCATCATGACTACCCGTCTGATAAGGGTACACAGGGCACATGCATCACAACCACATATGTGCGACATGGTGGTGGAGGTGGTGGTGTTGGTGGTGGCAGCGGCAGTGGTGGTGGTGGTGATGATGACATTGATGACGACGATGATGATGATGATGATGATGATGGTGATGATGATTATGACATTGATGATAACAATGATGGTGATGATGATGATGATGGTGGTGGTGATGATGACGTTGATGATAATGATGGTGATGATGACGATGTTGTTGTTGTTGGTGGTGGTGGTGGTGGTGGTGGTGGTGGAGGAGCAGGTTTACTTCCTGTATTGTATTCCGATGTAAGAATATATTGTGTCAGCTCTATTACAGTCGTCATCGATGCTCGACGTAAGTAATCCTATACTTCATATCAGTGGCTCTCAACCGTTTTTTTTAATATACCCACCCTTCCCACACTTTTTTAGTAAAAACACAGGTCAATTAAAAACAAATTTATTATATGGGCACAGGTGGGGCTGTATGGTAAGAAGCTTGCTTCACAACCACATGGTTACAGGTTCAGTCTCACTGAGTGAATAATAATAATAATAATAATAATAATAATAATAGTTTCAAATGTTGGCACTAGGCCAGCAAATTTCGGGTGGGGTAAGTCGATTACATTGCCCCCTGAAACGATGAAAAGAAAAGCTCACCTCAGCAGCATTTGAACTCAGAACATTAAGATGGGTGAAATACCATTAAGCATTTTGCTAATGATTCTGCCAGCTCACTAATTTAATCATCATCATCATTATCATCATCATCATCCAGTGTTTTAAATCCGGTTTTTGTCCCCGTTAACGGGGGTGGCTGGATCTCCCTCAATGCCATAGCAACCGAGGTAGGCAGGTGCAGTCCACCCGAACCTTTGGGCTGGCTGGTTGGTGCTCATTTTCCTTTGCTATCATGAGGCTTTTTTGGAGCTGGATTTTCTATGGGGAGCATGCCCTTGCTTACCCACAACCTCAGTTTCTAGATACGAGTGGTTCCTGAGACCAAGGCCTCTACCATGATTTTTTAGAAATGTGGTGGAAAGCTAACTCAGGAAGGTAGGGGCGCTACTTAATAATAATAATAATAATCCTTTCTGTTATAGGAACAAG
>NC_142946.1:46012349-46064849 GCF_046866305.1 Octopus bimaculoides
AGTTCTTTGCGGGATTTCATTTAGTTTTGTCGATTTTTCTTTCTGTTCTGAGTTCAATTCCTGATGTTTGGCACAAATAAGATATCTGCTGGGTCGGTTCTGTTGACTGCACTTCTCCACTACGAAATCTACTCACAAGGCTTTGGTCGGCTTGGGGCTATAGTAGAAAACTCTTGCCCAAGGTACCACACAGTGGGACTGAACCCAGAACCATGAGGTTGGGAAGCAAGCTACTTACCACACAGCCATACCTTTCAGGGAAATGGTTAAGTCTGTTACATTGACCCCAAGACTTAAGTGGTACTTATTTTATCAACCCCAAAAGGGTGAAAAGCAAAGCTGACCTTGGCAGAATTTGAACTCAGAACATAAAGATGGCTTGCTAATGATTCTGCCAGTTCATCACCATTATTTGTTATAAATATTGGTTTCAAATTTTGGCACCAGGCCAGTAAGTCCAAGGGTGGAAGAAAGTCAATTACATTGACCCAGTGTTTAACTGGTATTTATTTTATTGACCCCAAAAGGATGAAAGGTAACGTCAATCTTGGTGGAATTTGAACTCAGAATATGGACAGAAAAAAGCCACTAAGCATTTTGTTTATAGTGCTAACAATTCTGCCTGCTCCCTGCCTTATTCTTTAAAAATAA
This sequence comes from Octopus bimaculoides, assembly GCF_046866305.1. Taxonomy (NCBI): domain Eukaryota; kingdom Metazoa; phylum Mollusca; class Cephalopoda; order Octopoda; family Octopodidae; genus Octopus; species Octopus bimaculoides. The sequence continues at coordinate 46,013,001 of NC_142946.1, forward strand.
TTGAGCTCCCTTTTGACTTATTGGGCTCTTTTAGATTTAAAAAGCTATTAAATCTGAGTCCCTCTGAGCCCTTTCAAGTTTTAAGGCCTCTTCAAACTGTTCGGGGCTTCTTGATTTAATGCAACCCTTGTTATAATCTTACATTTTGAATTAACTCTTTTGTAAGTAGTATCTTCTTTAAAAAATACTTTGAGCATATGCTCTCTTCTGATATGATAAGAGAACAGTCAAGAGCAGTTAAACATATGAACCAGACAACATCAACGTGTCAGAAGCACTCAAAGTGCAGGCAGCCATTGAAATCATGGAATATACAAAAACTCTTTAAGAATAAACAAAATTTTATAATACGAAATTATATATATTCTTTGCATTGAGGAGAGTTACAGAGTTATATTTGATTTCAAAATCCACAATATTTTGTTGATATCTAAACAGTCGAAAATTACACAAAATCATAGGGTCACCCAGAATGTATTGGCCCTGGGGCCTTACTAGGTCTAAATCTGGTACTGGTTACTTATCAATGTATAGGTGGGAATAAATGTGATATATGTATATATGAACATTATACATACGTTCGTATATATGTTTGTACAGGGTGCGGTGAATAAATTGTCATCTAAATTATGCAAAAATGAAAATAACCCTGATGTCTCATTTTAATTGATATGCTTATCAAAATTACATAAAATATCTTTTGCTGAACCACTAAGTTATGGGGAGGTAAACACACCAACATCGGTTGTCAAGCAATGGTGGGGGGACACACACAGACACACAAGCACATACATACATACATATATATATATATATATATATGTATATATACGATGAGCTTCTTTCAGTTTCCGTCTACCAAATCCACTCATAAGGCTTTGGCTGGCCCAAGGCTATAGTAGAAGACACTTGCCTAAGGTGTCACACAGTGGGACTGAACCCGGAGCCATGTGTGGTAAGCAAGCTACTTACCACACAGCCACTCTTGCGCCCTTATCCTGTGTATGTGGGTTTATGTGTGTGTGTGTGTATATATATATATATATATAAATGTATATATATTTAAAATGTAATGTAATAATACATTACAGAGGATATATAATAAAGAACTAATAATTATTTATGAATATATCAATGGCCAAAGTACATATAGCGGAAAAATGTTTATAATTATGAACAAGTCACATTTATAGCTAAGAAGGTTTCAAAACCCTTACATGTTTAGAAATAGCAGTCAAAACCACTATAAAGCCATTTTTATCACTCATATTATTTCTCTTTAAAGGAGAGAGACAGAGAGAGAGGGGGGGAGGAGAGAGAATCATTCTGAGTTCTTTCTATTTGTTCATTTTCATTTTATGCAAATTACCGTGTGCCATAGATGTTCTCTACTTCATTGTTCAAGTTTGTCTGCTGCAAAGAAGATAAGACAGCTATACTATTGATGACATTTATTGAGGTAGAAACATGTTTGCAACAGTCCTCTTGTCTCCAGTATAAAAACACACACACAAAAAAAAGAAAATGATATTGCTGTCTATTCTTTAATGGCTTGTTGATTCCAGAGAATTCTTGATTCTATAGATTATTTCCTTTTCTCGTTCGATGTCATTGCATTTGCTGTGAGATAGGGGAGTAGCTCACAGTGCAGTCTTTACGTTAAATATTCCATGTAAATATATGAATACATACATGTGATATTGATGCGATGTAAACATATACAATAACTATGCTAATACATGTTTTTAATGTAGTGCATGAAGCTAAATGTTTGAAGTGTTGTAGAACATATTAACATGGTTCAAAGTAAATATTTGTGTGAGTTAATGCTCATGATGTTTGTATAAATTTGTTGGGTGCATTCTGTTCTGCAGCATTTAAATAAGTCAAAATGTAGGTTCTTACATGCAAACCGTTCTGAAAAACAAATTATTGTTCATATTAGTAGAATGTGTTAGCTTTGTTGAATGTGAGTTAATGTTGTGTGTGTATGTGCATACACACGTGTGTGTGTGTGTGTGTGTGTGTATGTGTGTGCATTAGTCTATCACTAATTCATAACTTAATTTTTTTCCCATTCTCTCCCTCTCGTGTACTATTATATATAATCATATATATATAATTGTATGCATTTGTATGAGTGTATGTACAATTGCACATGTGTGTATGTGTGTATATATATATATATATATATATATATATATATATATATATATATATATATATATTATAGACATAGACATACACACAAATATACATTTATATGCATATATATATATATAAAATCATGTTTGTGTGTATGTGTATATATATATATATATATATATATATATATACACACATACATGTATATATATGTGTGTGTGTGTGTGTGTGTGTGTGTGTGTGTGTATATATATATATATATATGTATGACCATACGCATATATATATAATGCATGTAATTTCGAAGTTGGTCTTATAAGATTCAAGTATAATTCCTCATCAGTTCAAACCACATGAATATTTCAAATATGGAATCACAGCCGCTGCCACCACCACCACCACCACCTCCACCACCACCGCTATCACCCTCGCCACCATCACCATAACCACTACCACCTTGTTTTGCATCTTATTTTTTCTTTCATTGATAGTTCACTGTAATTTAAAGATCTATTATCACCACCACCGCCACCACCACTACTATTGTTACTACTGCTGCTACTACTGCCTAAACTTTTACAATGTGTTGATTCTTGTTAAGTGGATTTCAGAATTCCATTGGCAACAGACAGATCTGGTGCAGAAGTATCCTATCTAATTAGTCTTGTATGGATTCATCACCACTGAGTTAGCGTAGGGAGGTAGGCTGATGTAGATGATGATGATGATGATGATGATTATGATGGCGGCAGTGGAGATGGTAATGCTGGTGGTGGTGGTAGTGCTGGTGGTAGTTCGTGCTTGCTCGTTGTTCAGTGTGTGTGTGTGTGTGTGAGTGTGTTAAAAATCAAATAGAGCCGTTACCAAATAGATTCTGAGGTGTTCTGTTCTATGCCACCACTGCCAACACCACTGCCAACAGCATCACCACCGCCAAAACCATCACCACTGCCAACAGCATCACCACCGCCAAAACCATCACCACTGCCAACACCACTGCCAACACCAACACCACTGCCAACACCAACACCACCACCACTGCCAACACCATCACCACCGCCAACACCACTGCCAATACCATCGCCAGTGCCAACACCATTGCCAACACCATCACCACTACCACCACTGACACAACTACTACCACCAACGCTACTGCCACCACCACAACAACAGCAATAATCACTACTGCTACTATTCTTCTTCTTCTTATTATTATTATTATTATTATTATTATTATTATTATTATTATTATTATATTAGCGGTATTTCGTCTGTCCTTACATTCTGAGTTCGACTTTGATTTTCATCCTTTTGTGGGGAGTCAATAAAATTAGTACCAGTTACACACTGGGGGCCAATGTAATCGACTTAATCCCTTCCCCCAAATTTCAGGCCCTTGCGCTTCCAGCAGAAAGAATTATCATCATTATTATTATTATTATTATTATTATTATTATTATTATTATTATTATTATTATCATTATCATTATCATTAAGGTGGTGAGTTGGCAGAATCGTTAGCACACTGGACAAAGTGCTTGGTGGCATTTCTTTGGACACTTAACTTGCTGAGTTCAAATCCTGCCAAGGCAACTTTGCCTTTCGTCCTTTCGACGTCAATAAAACAAAGTATCAGTTGAGCATGGGTGGGTAGGGGTAGGGGTGATGTAATCGATTAGCACCCCCCCACCCCACCCCCACCCCTAAAACAGTGGCCTTGTACCAAAATTTGAAACCATTATTATTTCTGTTGCTTTCTTCTTATACCATTCCAACCAATCTTTTTGCCAATTTCCCATTAAATTCTTCACAAACCATTTATTCTTTAATCATTTAGTTTTTTTAATATTCTTTCCATTTCATTTATTCCCATTTCTCTTTACATGTGTGTGTGTATGTGCATGTGTGTTCATGTGTGTGTGTGTGTGTGTGTGTGTGTGTGTATGTATTTATGATTCATGTTATGTATGTATTTCTCTAAATTTATTTCCAGATGTTTTCCCTATCCCCTGTTTTTTTTTAAATTTTGTTTTTCTCAAGGACAATCCTACTTTAATATCCTAATCTAATTGCGATCACACGACTAACCAGACTATCCAATAGTGTTACACCTCACTGGTTACAATGCGCTTTGCATTGTTTTAGCCTTGGAATGACACCATTCTTCTGGCCAGGCAAGAAGGCCAACATTCTCCTCCTGGTCAAAAGTGGGACCACAGCAACATAAAATGAAGTGCTTTGCTCAAGAACACAACATGCTGTCTGGTCTACGAATTGATCCCATGATCTAGCAATCATGTGTGCAACAGCCTAACCACTCAGCCACGTGCTTATGATCTCATTGTACATCTCCAAAAACCCTTCCCAGTTAACTGTTCGAAATTCAATTACCTCACACACAACTGTCATAATATCTGATCACATTATACCCATGTACTACATTAGTTACGACATATATTAAGCCGCCAAGAAATATATTAGAATATAAGACTGAATTATTCTCTATCCTACCGAACATTTTCCTAAAATTTTCTGCAAAACCTTTCCTAAAAATATTGAAACGTGGCTTCCAATAGATTTAGAAATAATTGCTTTTTGTAGGTTTCCCCACTACCATTTAACAGTCATAATGGATTATTGGACAATTTACCATTTAATAGGAAAGAAGGAACTCTTCCACTTCATTATCATCATCATCATTATTATTAGTATTATTATTATTGTTATTCATTTCTTGGTGTCTGATCGAATATGAATGCATGCTTTTTTGTGAACGTGCACTCATTCACACTTACAGGCACATACACTAAATACACACATACATGCATATGTGTGCATGTGTGTGTACGTGTGTGTATGTGTGTGTGTGTGTGTGTGTGTCTGTGTGTGTATGCACATATTTTTCACATATATAAATTACACACACGTATGAAATATGTTCTACATGTATCTCACATTTTAAACACATATAGATACATACATACATACATACATATAAATATAGATATATACATATATATATATATATATATATATACATACATATATATATATATATATATATACATATATATATATATATATATATATATATATATATATATATATATACATATATATATATACATATATATATATACATATATATATATACATATATATATATACATATATATATATACATATATATATATACATATATATATATACATATATATATATACATATATATATATACATATATATATATACATATATATATATACATATATATATATACATATATATATATACATATATATATATACATATATATATATACATATATATATATACATATATATATATACATATATATATATATATATACATATATATATATATACATATATATATATACATATATATATATACATATATATATATACATATATATATATACATATATATATATACATATATATATACATATATATATACATATATATATATACATATATATATATACATATATATATATACATATATATATATACATATATATATATACATATATATATATACATATATATATATACATATATATATATACATATATATATATATATATACATATATATATATATATATATACATATATATATATATATATACATATATATATATATATATACATATATATATATATATATACATATATATATATATATATATACATATATATATATATATACATATATATATATATATATACATATATATATATATATATACATATATATATATATATATATATATATATATATATATATATATATATATATATATATATATATATATATATATATATATATATATATATATATATAAATATATATATAAATATATACATGTATATATGTATATACATATAAATATATGTATAATATACACCCGTGCACACACAAGCACATATCACATGTATTATGTGTGATTATTTTTACTTTTATAAATTATTTTATTGCATGTTGTCATGGATTGAATAGTTTTATAATTCCATTTCGTTTCTAACATTTCAATGAGAATTATTATTATTATTATTATTATTATTATTATTATTATTATTATTATTATTATTGTTATTATTGACATTGTTGTTATTATGCTAGTTTTTTTTTGTTTGTTTTTTTTTTGTTAATTTTTATCCTTCCCTAACAGAATTCAAAGCTACCATATTTATACTTGTGATTATCACATAATTGCTCTTCTTTTCTGTACAGATGCAGAATTAAATTGAATAAAAGCGCCATTTGTTTGCCTTTTATACATTTAGTTGCTATAAAATTCCATGACGCAATACAGATGTTGAGTCACCCACTCAACAGTAAACATTTCTGATATATTATTAATAATAGTTGCTCTGCATTATACAGTTTTTGGATTAGGAAAAAAATGTAATTCTTCAATGAAATCATTTAAGATTCTATTCCAAAGAATTTCAACTTTTGGTAAAGCCTATTTTATTCATCTAAGACATCATTTTTTTCTCCCAAGTATTTTCAATAGCTCTTTCACTCAAAAGGATTCCACCATTGTTAGAATAACATAGTTGGTAAAATTCCAAACTTTGACAAAATGAATATACAAGTTTAGTTCCTTTGTGCGAAATTCTTCCGGTGTCTCTTTCAAAATCAGGCTGGCTTGCCTCTGACTAAATCATATTAAATAAGCATTGGTGTATATTGATCTTTCATTTAAGACATTATCGTGGTATCTAATAATGTTATTGGTATGCTTGCAGTGGTACCTAACTGGCTAAATGAGCATGGTTGTGTGGCGAAAGATGTTTGTTTTGCAACCATGTGGTTTCAGATTTGGTCCTTACTGCATAACACCTTCTCCCATAGCTTTAGATTGAGCACTACTAACTTGTGGGTAGAATATGTTACATGGAAAAACTGTAAACAAGCTGTGATACACGCATACATAAGTCAGTAAATAGTGGGGTTGTGTTAACCGCATGTGGAGAAATAATAGGAAAATGAAAAATAAGGCAGAATGCTAAACTGGAAGCATATTTTAATAAAGATTTCTAACCGGCTTTCATTGCAAAGCAAATTTTCAAGAAGAAGGAGAATGAAAATGTTTTTTACAAAGAAGTACAAAACGAAGAAAATAATATATTTAAAAAAAAATATATAAAAAAATAAAAATACCAATACATTATATCGTCTCTGAGCTTTTGAAGTTCAATGGTAATCCATGTATATAATGGTTGGAAAAATAAGGATGCATGAGAATTGAGAGTTGTGTTAGGTTTTGAAAAAGGGTTAAAAGTTTGTGTTAAGCAGGAAGTGTGGTGTCAAAACAGGAAGTGTGTGTAAGGGGAGACAAATGTTTTTAGTTGGAGTTTTGAACTCTTTTTCAACAGGAAGTTTATGTCTGTTCCTCCCCTTACACACACTTCCTGTTTTGACACCACACTTCCTGCTTCCAGTTTAGCATTCTGCCTTATTTTTCATTTTCCTATATATACATATATATATATATATATATATATGAAAGATTATTATACTTTAAAAAGTATAATAATCTTTAGAAAAGATTATTATACAAAAATGATATTGTTAATGAAAAGATAGCATTTTTCTTTTACATTCCTTCTTTTATGTACTCAGGTTTTGAATGGTTACATTGTTAGAATAACTGTCTATATAGTTCTAACAGGATTAGATCTTAGGTCCTTTTGATACCAACCCACCGAAGGCTGTCTCTGGTTCTATGGTAAAAGTTTTCCCTTTTGAAAACAGTAATCTAAATTAAAATCTTTCATTAAAATTCCACGTTAATTTATGTTCCAAACAACAGCTTAATCGCAAGAAAGTTATTTTTGCTAAATTCTTTATTTTCAAAATTAATGAAACAAAGATTATGTAATTAAATTGAAATATGGTAAGAAAAAGGTCAAAGTGATTTAGATTAAAACCTTCCATTAAAATTTTCTGTTAATTTATATTCCCAGCATCACCTTAATAATGGTAAAGTCATTTTACTAAATTCTTCATTATTTTTAAAATTCACAGAAATAAAACCAGTGTATTTAAACAGAAAGACTTAAAGTAATCTCAATTGAAACCTCCATTCAAAATTCCATTTAAATTTATGTTCCAAATACCATCTTAAAAGCAACAATATTATTTCACTAAATTCTTCTTTATTTTCAAAATTACCTGAAACAAAGTGTGTTTCATTAGAAATATCATAACAAAAGAGTTAAAGTGTTTTGAATTAAAACATTCCATCAAAATTTTCCGTTAGTTTATGTTCCCAGCATAAAGTTATTTTATTAAATTCGTCATTTACTGTATTTCAATGTGTATAAGGAATCCTTTATTAAAAATATATGGGAGTTTCTTTACATGGATAGTATTATAATCCCTTAGAAAACCTTTTTTCCATATTTTAAGCTCAAAAACTTAGGGAGTTCCTTATACACGCTAAAATAAGATACATTCAAAATTTTTAAAAAAAAACAATTAAAAATGGCACTCTGTTCATTGGTTCCAGTTGATCCAATCAACCAAACAGCCAGCCCGTGAAATTAATGTGCAAATGGCTGAGCATTCTACAGACATGTGGACCCTTAATGTAGTTCAAGGGAGATGCAGCATGGCACAGAATGTAACAAGTCTGGCCCCTTGAAAGACGGGTTTTGCTTTCAGTTTTCACCTAGCAAATCCACACATATGACTTTGGTTGCTCTGGGGCCTAAAGTAGAAGACACTTGCTCAAGATAGCATGCAATAGGAACAGAACCTGAATCCACAGGATTGGGAAGCAAGCTTTACCACACAGCCATGCTTGCACCTACATGCATATGTATGTATGTATGCTGGTGCCACAGCAAAGCACCCAGGCTGGTGTCACATAAAATGCACCCATGCTGGTGCCACATAAAAAGCTCCAGCCATAGAACCAATGCCAAAACAGACTAAAGGAACCTGGCGCAACCCCTGACCTTGCAAGCTCCTTTTGAACTGCCTAACCTATGCCAGTATGAAAAACGGACGTTAAATGATGATGAAGATGACGACGATGACGACAATGATGATGATGATGATGATGAGACATATGAATTTTTTTTTTTAACTATATTATTTGTGAAAGCAAATAAATATTTTTAATAGTATGAATTCTGAAAACTCTGTCAATAAGGTATTATTAATGTCAATGGATTTATAAATTAATTTATAGCTAAGACTTGATCTCGTGAAGTAGTCTTTGCCAAGAGCCCTTCTTTCAACTCTTTAACGTTTGGTAGAACTGCTTCTGCATTAAAAAAGAAAGAAAGAAAGAGAGAGAGAGAGAGTAGAAAGAACGAAGAACCATTCGGCAATGATATAATTACAAAAGACAGCTTTAAGTAATTAACAATCATTTTCTTTCTTTTTTTTTTGTTTTGTTTTTGTAGCTTTTTAAATAGTTTATTTATTGTTTGATGGAATGGCTTATCTTTCAATTCCTTAAAAACATCTGTTTCTTATTTTTCAAATGGTTAAATGCTGATAATTCATTTATAGTAATTTTTCTTTCTTTCTTTTTTTTTTGCTTTTTTTTTTTTGTTTCTTACTTTAAACATATTTTTCATATTAAAAAATAAACATTTAGTCTATATTTTAATAATATAAAATCGTTATCGCAAACGTAAATACCTTGTGCTTTTTTCCATGTTGGATTGCAGTTATGTGTTACTGAGATAACAGCTAAATGTTGTTGCTCTTGTCTTTGTTGTTGTTGTTGTTCTTGTCGTTGTTATTGCTGTTGTTGTTGTTTATCCCTGATCATTATTGAATAAGTAAGCCCTACAATCAAAGCTCCTTTTGAAAAGACAGCATTATCCAATACATCCTTCTGCTTTTATACGCAATATGGCGTTAAGGGAGATTTTGCTGTTATTTCTAGCTGTTGAAATGTTCACATTTGAAACTAAATCCAGAAGCTAACATGTGAATCAGCTGCCCAGATGCATAATTTTTATTGTCTCACTTTGGCACCTTACACTTTTATAGCGTCACAATTTTCATAGCGTCTCACTTTTTGTAACGTCTCACTTTTATAGGCTCGTGTTTCCATAGCATCTCACTTTTTTTAACAACTTGCTTTTTATAGTATCTCAATTTTCTAGTGTCTCACTTTTTTTTTAAATAGCACCTCACTCTTTTATATAGTGTCTCATTTTTTTATCACATCTCACTTCATAGTATGTTACTTTCTTGTAGTCCACATTTTTATAGTGTCTCATTTTTTTATAGCATTTTTTCATAAATGCATTTTATGGCATTTCATTTTGTTTATAATGTCTCACATTTTTACAGCACCAATTTTTGACAGTGCCACACTTTTTATAGCTTCTCACTATTTATAGTGTCTCACTTTTTTATAGTATTTCACTTTTTCTAGTGTCTCACTTTTTATAGTGCCTCATTTTTTATACCACCTCACTTTTTTATAGAGTCTCACTTTTTATGGTGTCTCATTTTTTATAGTGCCTCATTTTTTATACCACCTCACTTTTTTATAGTGTCTCACTTTTTATGGTGTCTTATTTTTTATAGTGTCTCGCTTTTTATAGCGCCTCACTTTTTATAGTGCCTCACTTTTTATAGAGTCTCACTTTTTTATAATGTCTCACTTTTTATAGTGTCTCACTCTTTGATAACGCTTTACTTTTAGTAAGTCACAAATTTTATTGCATCTCACTTTTATATAGCATCTGACACTTTTTATAGCAACTCACATTTCTACAGAAAGTGAGACACCATAGCATGTTGTCCTTATAGCATCTCACATTTTTTAACTGAAATAATGAACAAATTAATGAATTCAACTGTTGAATAACAAAAAGGAGGAGTTGCACCTCTTGCTGGAGGGGTCCACATCCTTAAAATCAACAGCAACAAACCAGTTTAATCATCCTCGAGTGCTTAATACAAAATTTTATCCTTTCACAGAATGTCAACTGATCTGCTAATCACATCATGGCTTAATTTTTTTTTCTGCTCCTGTTATCAGATTAACCATGTTTTTTTCTTTGAATTTTTATGTTATTATACTGCACTGAGAATCAGAAATTAATTTTTTATTTCCTGCTTTAATCTAGAATTATTTTGGAACCCTTGAAAAAAATTCTTCTTCTGGTTATTCCCTCTGTCTCTTCACCTGCCAGTTTAGAATCTGTTTTTTTTTTTGATGCCGTGATTAGTTTAAAGTTCTATCAAAGAATGGTAAACAGCTATGATGACTTCACAAATGGCAATGTTTTGTGTTTGATGAGAGTTCATATTAATCAGGTGACTATCCAACTATCCAGACACTCACACGTAGACATACACATGCGTTATTATTATTATTATTAATATTATTTTTATAACGTGCTTTCACTTCACTACCGAGCGCAGCTCTGTGTACCTTGGGTATGTGCTGTGGTTTGCTGTGATGCTCTTATGGTTACTGTATTGAAAGTGTTTTGCGTATTATCATTATTATTATTATTATTATTTTTATTGAGAACAAACTGGCTAATCTGTTCTGGAGGACTTTCCAGTTGGAAACTATCATGGATAATTTCTAGATGTCTTTGGCCTGGCACTGAGACTGTAGTAGATCACACTTGCCCAAGGTGCTGAATGTACAATGAGATTGAACCTGGAATCACATGATTACGTAGTAAACTTCCTGAACCATACAGCCATGCCTTCACCTCTATGTTAATAAGTTTCTTAATTGACCTTATTTATTTGCGTTATTGCATTATTCAACAGCCGTAGGTGTCATCGGCCTTCTTGCCGATGTTATCATCACCGTTGTTGCTGCTATTGGCGCTACAGCTGCTACTGCTGCTGCTGCTGCTGCCGATATTGATTCTTGAATTGAACAATTTTTAAATCATAGAATTTTACCCACCTCCACCCCCTCGTCCTTCCCATCGCCACCACCACCAGCAGCAGCCTGACATTAATAAAGGAAACCGAAAATATCACCCTGTTCGCAAATTTCATCGTGTCGGTTTCATTAACAATCTGGTTGCTATGGTGACAACACCAATAGAGCAACATTTCAGTTACTGATGTGTTCTTTCATGGATTAACAGAATTCTCTAGGGAGGACCTCCGCTATGAAACAGCAACAGCAACAACAACAATAGTGGCTGCAACTGTTTGGCAAACACAAATTACCTTAAAGCTACAACTGACAGTTCTAAGCTGAAATCCTCTCTTTAAACATTAGCAAACTGTAAATGCAAACATTTGGAGCATCTATCAACTATTATTTTGAAGAAATGCCTCAATTATTTGGCAATTTCATCGGCTTTTATCAGCTACTCTGAAGTTATTTGTTACAGATCAATAAACATTTATTTCTCAACCCCACCCTCTTCTCGATCATCATTTTGGTTTCTGGGGTTTTTTTTGTTCTTTTTTTTTTTTGTTTCTTTTGGCCTTTTTTTTTTTTTTTGGATTCCGTTATCTCTTTCCATCCACCACAAACCAATATATCACAGATAACAACTATAGCATGAACTGCGACAAAAAAAAAAAAAAAAATAATAACATCAACGTCATCGAATTTCTTTCTTTTGGTAAGAACAATGACAAATTGAAGATCATTGGCACACTCACAAAAAAAAAATAAAAATAAAAAAAAACCCACAGTAACAATGGCAACCATAACACTGACTGTATTAATATCAACAGCAACAACAGCAGCAATATCACCAACATCGACACTTCTTGAGTACTTTGGCTACACTACTGACAAAGAATTGTTACAACAGTTTCTTTAAGGATAAAAAAACTAGAAAATTATTCTTTGACATTTTGGTTTATTTCACATTTTTTTTGTTACTATTCTTCTGTCTTTTTAGAGATCATTCTTGCATTATTATGTGAATGGTAAACTGATATATGGTAATTATACAGGTCATTTAATAATAACAATAATAATAATAATAATAATAATAATAATAGTAGTAGTAATAATAATAATAGCTTGGCTTTCATGGCTTTTGATCTTAAGTGATTGGAAGTGTTATCATGTAAATGCATTGTCTTGATATAAAAGATGGGTTACAGCAAATATTCTGCTCAATACTACAGATTTGCTTGTCAGTTGTTTGACCATAACCAGTCGAGCATGTCCCTTGGTTGCTGACGATATGTGCATCTCTGATCATGAGCAGAAATATTGGGGGAACATCGTAGCCATGTGTTGAGAAGAATTCTTAGGCGCTTGAATAATTCACATCTGGAAATGTGTGTTGATTCAACATCCTTAAACAACCCTTATTCAGGGACATTTTGAGGTTGACTTTGCCTTTCATCCTTTTGGGGGTCGAAAAATTAAGTACCAGTTATGCACTGGGGTTGACATAATCAACTTAATCCCTTTGTCTGTCCTTGTTTGTCCCCTCTATGTTTATCCCCTTATGGGCAATAAAGAAATAAGAAACATTAGCATGCCAGGCAAAACGCTTAACGGTATCTCATCTATCTTTACGTTCTGAGTTCAAATCCCACCAAAGTCAACTTTGCCTTTCATCCTTTCAGGGTCAAATAAATAAGTACCAGTTGTGTACTGGGTTCGATCTAATCGACTGGCCCCCCACTCCTCAAAAATTTCAGGCCTTATGGCTAGAGTAGAAAAGATTATTATTATTATCATTATCATTATTATTATTATTATTATTATTATTATTATTATTATTATTATTATTGCCAAATAAAATGCTGAGATAATAAACTCCTGTAAACAGCTGCTGATATTGCCATACCAACAGCCCCCAAGATTTCGACCTGGTTTAGTCCTTCGTTTTGAGAGCGTATTATTTAGATATTAGATTTGAAAGCAAATTGCATTAAGATTATAATACGATACCACAACATGTTGCTGCTGCTGTTGCTGCTGCTGCTGCTGCTGTTGTTTTTGTTGTTGTTGTTGTTGTTAATATTGTCAGGATTGTGGTTGTTGTCATCATTGTAAATTGTATTTAATTTGTCGTTTGTTCTTACCAAAGAAAATCAATTTTAGTTCATTAAGGAATGTTCAATGAATTCAAACATCAAAACTACTCGCCATGGAAACTAAACACACGATGTTGTTGTTGTTGTTGTTGTCGGTAGTGGTGGTGATGGTTGTGGTTGTGGTGATGCCGGCGGCAGCGGTGGTGGTGGAATGATTTTCTTTTTTTTTCATCTTCTGATCCTTATTTTCGTCAACCTCTCGATTATCACTACATCTGCATCACGGTGCAGTTTGTTGTGCAATGTGCAGTACTATGTCAGAACAACAGAATGACGATTGTAATATTTCGCAAACTGAGAATCAACAAAAACAAAAAAAAAACAAAAAAACCTTGCTCTCCCTTTTTTGATTCCTGATTATGTTATTGAGTAAGGAATTGGCAATCTGTAGATTTGCTGATTCTCAAAGATACAAAGATTAAACCTTTAGCACTCAGATTCCTCTGCCAAAATGTAAGGCTTATGTATTCACATTGTTTCCAATCAATAATTTATTATCTCATAGCTTCAAGATTCTGATGATGTGGTTGTTTATTTTTACGATGACATTCTAGGGTAGGTGTGAGAGGCTGGATCAGGCCAGTTTCAAAAAGGACAAGTAGAATATATGGGCTGCATATGGTTAGTTTTGATACTTAAGGTTTAAAGCAAGTCATCTGGACATGATTGCTGAAGGTGATTTGGTGTTAGGAAGGGCATCCAGCCATTAGAAACCATGCTGAAACAGACATGGAGGTTGAATAGCCCGTCAGCTGGTCAGCTTCTGTCAAACTGTCTGATCTATGCCAGCATGGAAAACAGATGTCAAATGGCGGTGGTGGTGGTGGTGGTGGTGGTGGTGGCGATGGTGGTGATGACAGTGATGATAGTGATCCTGGTTCAATTTCTAAATTTTGCAATTGCTCAACAACCCTGCAGCAGGTTGACTACCCAGATACAATACATCAGGTTAGGATCGAGGTAGCCATGGAAACAACATTTGTATTATTAGATTCACCATTGATTTATTTGGCGAAAGCATCGTTGTTGTGGTACATAACCTTGTTGTTAAAGGTGGAGTGTGTCCTTGAGCGAGGCACTTTACTTTTCATTGTTCAGCTGCAAAAGAAGTACCAATCTCAAGTGCTGCTGGCGTCATCCTCTTTCTCTCCCACCAACCGTCACATCCTGGATTGTCTACTACGATGAAAGGGGTGGGAGAGACAAGAGGCTTCCTATGTCTGCTCACAAGCACTTAAAACAGTTGGCAAAAACATAGAAGATACCACGAAGCCACACTCGTTCACAAGCGACAGCTGCCTCTTAAATTGTCTTGCAAACCATGAAGTGTAAAAAACAAAAAAATAAACAATAGGCGCAGGAGTGGCTGTGTGGTAAGTAGCTTGCTTACCAACCACATACTTCCGGGTTCATCCCCACTGTGTGGCACCTTGGGCAAGCGTCTTCTACTATAGCCTCGGGCTGACCAAAGCCTTGTGAGTGGATTTGGTAGACAGAAACTGAAAGAAGCCTGTCGTATATATGTATATGTATATATATGTATATGTATATATATGTGTTTTTGTGTCTGTGTGTCTATGTTTGTCCCCCCCCCTCCAACATCGCTTGACAACCGATGCTGGTGTGTTTACGTCCCCGTAACTTAGCGGTTCGGCAAAAGAGACCGATAGAATAAGTACTAGACTTACAAAGAATAAGTCCTGGGGTCGATTTTCTTGACTAAAGGTGGTGCTCCAGCATGGCCGCAGTCGAATGACTGAAACAAGTAAAAGAGAAAAAAATAAAAGAGAAATTTTGTTATACACTTATAACCTGGTTATTAATATGCTATTATGTGCTTCCAAAGTCAGTTTTTGGTCAGTTTTTATGGCCTACGGAGGAGGTCTTTTTGTTTGTTTAGACTTTATACCTCATTTCTTATCAGCTAATTAAAATTATTTATTTATTTTTTGTCTGTGCAGTCTCCAGTTATTCATTTAATGGATTGGATGTTTGCTATTGTCTGTATTTTATAGCCAGACCGACCACAAGTACTTCACCTTCGCCACCAAATTAATCTATATTCTAAACAGACAACCATTTCCTCATCACTAAACCTATCACAATAGAAGGTTTTTAATTCCATACATTATTATTATTATTATTATTATTATTATTATCAATGTCTTTGTTGTTGTCATTGACTTTATTTATTCAAAAAGTGATTACATGCTTCTCTAGTTAGCAGAAATAGTATCACGAGGTTTGGTGACCACAAGCCTCCCCAAATCTCAGGAATCGTTCCAAAGATTCTTGCAGAATAATCGACGTCACTTTTCTTGCTGGTTGACGGTTGTCGCCGTCGATGTCACCGTCGCAATCTTTGCCATCACCATCATCATTGCCACCGCCGCCGTCGCTACTATCATCATCATCATTTTTATGTCCATTTTTCCATGTTCGCAAGAGCTAAACAGGACAGAGTTTATTGAAGTAGATTTTCTACGGCTGGATGCTTTTCCTGATGCTAACCCTTACCTGTCTTGTATTTCCTCATGGCCAGACATGTATTTTACAGAATACTGGAAATGTACAACACTTATTTAAAATGATGCAATGCCAAGACAAGGGATACAAACACACACTCTCTTTCACACACACACATATACGCACACTCAATCTCTCTCTCTCTATCTCTCTCTCTCTCTCTCTCTCACTCAATCTCTCTCTTTCTCACACACACACACACACACACAATCAATCTCTCTCACTCTCTCTCTCTCACACACACACACATACACACACTCTTTCATACATACACACACTCAATCTCTCTCTCTCTCTCTCTTTCATACACACACACACTCAATCTCTCTCACACACACAGACACACACTCAATTTCTCTCTCTCTCTCTCATACACACACACACACACACACTCAATTTCTCTCTCTCTCTCATACACACACCCAATTTCTCTATCTCTCTCTCACACACACACTCAATTTCTCTCTCTCTCTCTCATACACACACACTCAATCTCTCTTTCTCTTTCTCTCTCATACACATATACATACACACACATATATATCATGAGGTTCTTTCAGTTTCCATCTACCAAATTCACTCACAAGTCAGTCAGCCCAGGGTTATAGCAAGAAAATGCTTGCCCAAAGTGCCATGTGTAGGGACTGAACCTGAAACCTCACAGCCCTGCCTGTGCCTGTTTCCCTTTTACTTTCAAATCCTAAATATTCCTTTTGAATTCCCCTTTTTTTACCTCCTGACCAATTTTTTTCAAACTAACACTTCATTCACAACCATGTGTGCACTATTTCACTTTTCAATTGACATTCATCAATGAAATTTAATTAATTTTTCTTTTCTAATTATGTCTCTAATTATGTAATACTTTAATTAACCATTAATTTTTTTAGTCATGTCTTTTGCATGCTTCATTTCAATGGTTTGGTTCATTTCACAGAGCTCCGTGTGAAGGAGGAGCTCTGTAGGTAAGACATTTGCTTCCTAGAAATAACAGCTAAATCTAGACAGTTTCACTACCATTGTCTTCATTTCTCTTTCTTTTTTACAACAGCAACAACAACATCAGACTTTTATTCCTTTTGATGTTTCACCTACATCATTTCAATGATTCCATCACACCGTTTCTGAATAATAAACCTCTTTCAGTTCAATTTCTCACTATCTTTCTATCTTTTACTTGTTTCAGTCATTGGACTGCGGCCATGCTGGGGTACCACCTTGAAGAATTTTAGTTAAATAAATCAATCCCTGCACTTTATTATTTTTCAAGTCTGGCACTTATTTTATTGGTCTCTTTTGCCAATCCACTAAGTTATGTGGAATGTAAATAATCCAACACTACTTGTCAAGTGGTGGTGGTGGTGGTGATGGACAAACACAGACATACACATATACATATATATATATGTATATATTTCATTCCATGATGCTACCTCTGATGAGCACTGGGTTACATAATTGGACTGTTACCAAACACTCCATTGAATCTCTGGCACGAAACCAATTGGTAAGATCGGTCGTAATGCATATATAGTACTGTACACTTCAATTAATACATACATACATATATAAAGGTGAATTATTCAAATCCCAAAGAATTCCTCTCAACACATGGCTATGATGTTCACCCCACTACTTCTACTCTTGATCAGAGATGCATATATCGTCAGCCACTAAGGGACATGCTCAATTGGTTAAAGTCAAACAACTGATAAGCAAATCTGTGATATTAAGCAGAATATTTGCTGTAAACCATCTTTTATACCAAGACAAAACAACATACGTGATAACACTTCCGATCAGCTAAGATCAAAAACCATGAGAGCTACTACCTAGTACAGGGCATTCAATATTATTATTGTTGTTGTTGTTATTATTATTATTATTATTATTATTATTATTATTCAGTAGTCCTATTTTTATAACGCGCTTTCACTTCACTACCGAGCGCAGCTCTGTGTGCCTTGGGTATGAGCTGTGGTTTGCTGTGATGCTCTTATTTTTACTGTATTGAAAGTGTTTTGCGTAGGATGTGTGCAGTGCCTAGTAGTACAATTTTCTGTATGTTATATATATTTGTAAGTCCTGGTGTTTTTGTTATGTATTTGTCTGAATATTTTTTTATTATACCTAAGGCACCTACTATGATAGGAATTGTTTCTGTTTTTAGATTCCACATTCGAGTTACTTTTATTTCCAGGTCGTTGTATTTTGAAAGTTTCTTCATTTCTTTTAGAGAAAAGTTGTCATCTGCTGGTATTGATACATCAATTAGAAAGCATTTTTTTCCTTCATGATCTCTGACAACTATATCTGGTCTATTGGCCTTATTATTATTATTATTATTATTATTATTATTACTATTGTTATTATTATTATTATTATTATTATTATTATTATTTTAATGTAAAGATCATTAAGTACTTCGCTAAGAAATAAGAAAAGTAGGTAAGAAACTGAAAAATATATTTTTTAAAAAAATGAATAAATTATGAGAGAAAAAGGTGAAGCAGGTACAGAGGAAACGATTTCTCCTCACCTTCCAGCATCCTACAATCTTTAACTTCGAATATGACTTTCATCTGATGCAGTAGAATATTGTCTCTAACCAAGTCATAGATGTGTGAAGAAATATTTTGACACTTTCCCATACATGATGAATATAACAGGTATATATAATTACAAACGTGCCAATATTGTGCGGCTTATGAATAAATAAATAGATATTCATTTATTTATTCATAACCTATGATATATTGGTTCTCTTGGAATTATTGCCCCTTGCCCACCTCACCTCACCTCGTCAATCCTTGCAGCGTTATGTAAATGAGTTTATGCTTTGCCACATGTTTTGCATTTTAAACAGTAACTTTGAGCTTGTGATTGTCAGTAACATGGAGAGATGAAATGAAAGAATCCCAATGAATCATGAAGCGATCATGTGTAGTCTGGCAGTTCAATTTTTATCAGAAGCTGTTGAAAAGGCCACCATGGGGCCTAATTTTACAGCAGCATGGAGAGATGACATGAAAGAATCCCAATGAATCATGTCAAGTCTGGTAGTTCAGTTTTCATCTGAAGCTCCATCTAGGCCCCATAGTTACAAAGGCCATGGTGGTGGTGGTGGTGGTGGTGGTGGTGGGAAGAATAAGAAGCCAAAATGTCAGAACCAGAGACAGTTGTACTCAATGAACTTGCTTTAATAATAATAATCATAATGATGATGATGACAATGACGACCAATGATGATGATGATGATGATGATGATGATGATGATGATGACAAACAAGATTAGAAAGCAAAAATTGACATGTTAACAGGATTGTCCTAAGCATATCATTGGGGTGGGGCAGTGTTAGGCACCAGTGCAAACACACACACACACACACACACACACACACTCTCACACACATTCACACACATTTCACCAAACATTGGCATTTCCATATATAAGACATTCATGCTAAAAAAAAAAAAAGCAAGACTTCAACACATAAATTACAAAGTGAGCGAACTTAATACATACAGGTTTCAAATTCTGACACAAAGCCTGCAATTTTCAAGCGGGTGGTGGTGGGGGAGGATGTTAGTTCATTACATTAACCCCAGTACATCTATCTTCGTTGAACCCTCTTGAGATACATGGTGTTTTGGTAGCCAAAAAGACCGAAATGTTTTTTCTGTTGAGATTGAATATGATGGGTGCATGTCGAAAATAAAAGACAAAATGTCTAAAACTACTTTAATAAAAAGTGAAATTATTTATATTGTATAGTTGGCACTCCGTCGGTTACAATGACGAAGGTTCCAGAAGATCCAATCAACGGAACAGCCAGCTCATGAAATTAGCGTGAAAGTAGCTGAGCACTCCACAGACACGTGTACCCTTAACGTAATTCTCGGGGGATATTCAGCGTGACACAGTGTGACAAGGCTGACCCTTTGAATTACAGGCACAACAGAAACAGGAAGAAAGAGTGAGAGAAAGTTGTGGTGAAAGAGCACAGCAGGGTTCACCACTATCCCCTGCCGGGGCCTCATGGATCTTTAGGTGTTTTTGCTCAATAAACACTCTCAACGCCTGGTCTGGGAATCGAAACTGTGATCCTACGACTGCGAGTCCGCTGCCCTGACCACTGGGCCATTGTGCCTCCACATTGTATAGTAGAACAAGTAGAAAGATAAATTTTATTCAACGTATAGATACTGAACAGTATAGATATAAAGGATAAAATCCTTTATGAGTTCCTTTCAAGCGTTGTATTTCACCTGGCATGCTAACGATTCTGTCACCCTGCCACCTTTGTGTACCATAGTAATAATAATAATTGATAATAATTATTTGTAGAGAATGTGAAAAATGAGGAGAATTATTGTAGATTGGCAAGGAGACATTTTGTTGAAGCTAGTACCGTGATTATTTCACTGCAGTCTATATAAGCTAATAATAATATCAAATAAATTAGAGGAGTTATAATTAATTCCGTGTTTGATTAATAATGAGTATTTAGGATATAAAAGTATATTATTGTGTTAACTCAAATATCATTTGACTGATATATCTGTTTATTACTTACTGATGACTTCACAGGGTTTTTCCATCATAAAATCAACATATTGACGTAATAATTATGCTATTGTTTTGTAGACGTGTGTCCTTACAAAATGATCTACTGAGAGCTGTGGTGGTGGTGGTGGTGGTTGTGGTGGTGGTGGGTGTTTGTGTGGCTGTGCAGTATGGAGTTTGTTTCCCAACCATATGGTTCTAGGTTCAATCCCTAGAACCTAGAACCTAGTGCAGTGTAGCAGAAAAAAGTTACCAAAAGCATTACATGCCATCAAAGGGATTCTAGGGTACAAATATATGGTGCCCAATACACCCATCTTGACTACCCGTCTGATAAGGATACACCAGGCACATGCATCACAACCATATGTGTGTGACATGGTGATCTTGAATCAAGATAAACAGTGCATGATCTTGCAGGTGAGGCACAGTTGGAGTTTTCTTCAGGTTGAGTAGCCTATCCCACTCAAAAGCTCCCTGAATAAGGATTGTTTAAGGACGTTGAATGAAACACCCATGTTTCCAAAGGTGAATTATTCAAACCCCAAAGAATTCCTCTCAACACATGGCTATGATGCTCCCCCACTACTTCTGCTCATGATCAAGGATGCACATATCATCAGCCGCTAAGGGACATGCTCAACTGGTTAAGATCAAACAACTGACAAGCAAATCTGTGGTATTGAACAGAATATTTGCTGTAGCCCATCTTTTTTATACCAAGCCAAAACAATATACATGATAACACTTCCAATCAGTTAAGATCAGAAGCCATGAGGTCCATTGCCTGGTACTGCATCAGGGCATCTATTACTACTATTACCTCCATGTTCGCGAAGGTGGAGGTATTGTTTTTCAGTTGTGTTTGTTTGTTTGTCCGTGGATGAAACTTTCGGAGATGTTTGGCCTTATGACTGGCATGAACTGATTAGATTGTGGGATCAATCCAGTACCAGACAAGGATTCTGAATTATTTTTCTGTTTTTTTACTTAATTTTTGAGAATGCTCAGGTTCATTTTTAGTATTCTCGTTTGTGAGAGCAGTCGAGTTTATTTCAGATATTCTCATTTTAAAAATCATCCCCAGTTAATCATTGAGAGGATGTTGGTGTTGCCTTGGCGGAGGTTTACACTTTCTGAGTGCTCTTTTTACTATTATTATTATTATTATTATTAGTATTATTATTAAGGTGGTGAGCTAGGACAAGCATTAGCACGACGGGGCAAAATGCTCAGCAGCATTTTGTCCATCCTAACCTTCTGAATTGAAATTCTGCCAAGGTGAACTTTGCCTTTCATCCTCTCAAAGTCAATAAAATAAGGGGTCAATTTAATTAACTTACTCCCTCCGCAAAACTTAGTAGCTTTGTGCCAAAATTTGAAACCATTATTAGCATTAGCTGGTAAAAATAAATGTAAAACCTAAATAGTATCAAAAATGGTACCATTGACTGTCTGTATATTGTGTATTTGTTGCCATTTCAGTTTCTTCCAAATGAATTTATGTTCTTCCTTCTATGGTCTCCGATACTTCCAATGATAAATGTTGTTATATTATGTACAAACTATATAAATATATCACCACACATCAATACAATCGATAGTAAATAGAATCAATTGGTTGATCTTTTGTGATTAGAGATACTTATCAATGGAAGATCAATGTTTATTAGCTCAAGGAGGGTATAGAAAATAACTCGTGATGTTCATGGTTTTCCCAAAGACAGTTTATTGTTTAGGCCAACCTCTTGTGCGAAATCTATGATCAAAAGCATTCCGGCTATGTGTTTATGTGTGCATAGTGTGTATATATATATGTACATATATATACATACATACATACATATATATATATAGAGATATATAGATATATAGATATATATACATACATATATATATATATATATATATATATATATATATATATATATATATTTATATATATACATACATGTATATACATATATATATATAGGTACATATATATATATATATATATATATATATATACACACACACATATTTTTATATGCATACATCTATGATATATAGGTACATTTATATATATTTATTTATGCATACAGCTATGATATATACGTGCATTTATATATAAATATATTCACATATGTACATATACTTGTTGATATAAAAATACATATGTATATATACACATATACATTGATCTGTGTATGTGTGTGTGTGTGTGTGTGTGTGTGCGTGCCTGAGGTGCAAATATGGTTGTATGGTTAAGAAGCTTGCTTCTCAACCACATGGTTCCGGGTTCGGTCTCACTGCATGGCACCTTCTTAGGCAAGTGTCTTCTAATATAGCCCTAGGCTGGCCAAAGCCTTGTGAGTGGATTGAAAGACAGCCTGCCATACATGTGTATGTTTGTGTGTATGTTTGTATCTCTTTGTCTTGATATTGTGTGATTGTTTGTAGATAAATGTCGTTCATTTCCAATATTCTGCGCAAACATTCCTAGTCATGTGACTGTGTTCTTTTCTAGTCTCGGCACAAGGCCTGAAATATTGGGGAAGGGGCCCAGTCGATTAGATCGACCCCAGTATGCAACTGGTACTTAATTTATCGACCCCGAAAGGGATGAAAGGCAAAGTCGACCTCGGCGGAATTTGAACTCAGAACGTAAAGACAGACAGAATACCGCTAAGCATTTCACCCGGCGTGCTAACGATTCCGCCAGCTCACCGACTTTTGACCAGTTCTAGTGATGAGGATCCAGTTGCTTGATCATCTGAATTACTGTGGCTCTGTATGTATTACTGGTACACGGACAGGATGCTGAATGCACTTTTGCTGAACGGACAAGATGCCAAAAAGACACATGAAAATTAAAATATATGATAATTGTTTTAATCCTACAATATGACCATTTGACAGACTAAAATGGTCATTAGACTATGTAGGTAGGAATTTTTTTTTTTTTATTATTCTATCCGTTTGGCTTTCTGTCCATTTAGTACTGTGTCTGTTCGGTACTGTGTCCGTTCAGCTTCTTGTACTTCGTCAAAAGTGCTTTCAGCATCCTGTCTGCACACAATATTCTTCATGTACCTAAGCCTTTATGTAATTCTTAAACTGGATCAGCACAGCAGTGTGCACTAAGTCCATCCCTTTTGTGATTACCACTACTATCCATCTGAGAAGCTTCCAAAAGTTTCCATCACTCCCAAGATTTGGATCAACTCAAAACTATCATGAAAGAAAGACATTCAACCAATACGACACAACATGCAGGGAGTGTTATTGAGCCTATGACCATTTGATTGCTAAGCAAACTTCTTAACCATTCACCCATGTGACCACAACATTGGTACATAAATACAAACGATATGCTAGTTACTAGTTGCTCCCTCAGGGAGAAATTCTTGGATCTTTTTTTTTTTGCATTTATATATTCTTAGCTTACTTTCACATTCCAAGTTTAGGATTGGTCTTTTTTTTTAATCATTTTTATTTCTAGATTTTTGAAATTTTGTTTGTTTTGCTTCATTTTTATGTTTTCTTTTTCTTTCTTTTTGTCTTATAATAAAAAAAATTAAAAAATGGCATGTTTGAAAATTTTCTTAAAACGTTCTTGAATATTGTCAACTTGTTAAGTTAAATGCAATGTCACGATTTACATCTACAATTTTAGGAAACTGGAGAAAAATTTTTTATTGAGGGTAGCGAGAAAATGGCAACATTTAGCAGAAATATGTTAAATCAGTCTCTTTCTCTCTCTCTTTCTCTCTCCTCTCTTCATCTCTCTTTCTCTCTCCTCTCTTCATCTCTCTTTCTCTCTTCTCTCTTCATCTCTCTTTCATTATCTCTCTCCCTCTCTCTTTCATTATCTCTCTCGCTCTTTCTTCATCTCTCTTTCTTTATCTCTCTTTCTCTCTCCGCCTTTGTTTCTCTCATCTCTCTATCTCCAGCTTTACTTGTATCTCACGTTTTCCCTCTCCCCTCTCTCCCTCCCATCCTCTCTCTCTATCCTACACTCTCTCTCTCTCTCCCCCCATCTCTATTTTTCTCATTCTCCTTCTCTCTCTCTCTTTCTCTTTATATACCTCAAGTTCTCTCTTTATCTCTGTCTTTATTTATCACCATCTCTACTGCATTATCTCTCCACCATTTTTCTCTCTCTCTCTCTCTCTCTCTTTCAACCATTTCTTTCTCTCTCTCTTTCAACCATGTCTTTCTCTCTCTCTCTCTCTCTCTCTCTTTCAACCATTTCTTTCTCTCTCTCTTTCAACCATGTCTTTCTCTCTCTCTCTCTTTCACCCATTTCTTTCTATCTCTTTCTCTCTCTCTTTCAACCATGTCTCTCTCCCTCTCTCTCTCTCTCTATCTCTCTCTCTCTCTATCTCTCTTTCAACCATTTCTCTCTCTCTATCTCTCTTTCAACCATTTCTTTCTCTCTCTCTCTCTTTCAACCATTTCTTTCTTTCTCTCTCTCTCTCTCTTTCAACCATTTCTTTCTCTCTCTCTCTCTCTTTCAACCATGTCTTTCTCTCGCTCTCTCTCTCTCTCTCTATCTCTCTTTCAACCATTTCTCTCTCTCTTTCTATCTCTCTTTCAACCATTTCTTTCTCTCTATCTCTCTTTCAACCATTTCTTTCTCTCTCTCTCTCTTTCAACCATTTCTTTCTCTCTCTTTCTCTCTCTCTCTCTCTCTTTCCATCTCTCTTTCAACCATTTCTTTCTCTCTTTCTCTCTCTCTTTCAACCATTTCTTTCTCTCTTTCTCTCTCTCTTTCAACCATTTCTTTCTCTCTCTCTCTCTCTCTTTCAACCATTTCTCTCTCTCTTTCAACCATTTCTCTCTCTCTCTCTTTCTCTTTCAACAATTACTTTCTCCCTCTCTCTTTCAATCATTTCTTTCTCTCTCTCTCTCTCTCTCTCTCTCTCTCTCTCTCTCTCTCTCTCTCTCTCTCCCTCCCTCCTCTTCCCCCTCTCTCTCCATCTATTTCTCTCATCTTCTCTCTCCTTCCTTTCACTTTTCTCCCTCTCCATCTCATCACATTTCCTTTATTTCTGCTTCCTATCATCATCTTCCTCTCTTCACGTCTGCCTCTCTTTCATTCCTTACTTCTTTCTTCCTTTCCTTCTTCCTTCCTTCCTTCCTTTCTTCCTTTCCTTCTTTCGTCAGCTCTCTCTGTTTTTTTTTACCTCTGTCTGCTGCTTCCCTCCTCATTCTATCATTCTCTCTTCTACCTCCCACCCCACCCCCACGCCCACCCCACCCATCCCCACCACTCTCTCTCTCTTTTTACCTGCCTGTCTGCCTGCAGATTTTTTTTTTTTTGTTATTTCTTTTTTCACATCTGAAGTCAAGATTTGCATGAAAAATCATCTTTAAAGACATTTTCTTATAAAAATTAGATTATTCAATTAGACGTTCAAACATTATCATCATCATCATCATCATCATCATCATCATCATTATTATTATTATTATTATTATTATTATTATTATTATTATTGGACAATTCCACAACAGAGTACAGCTGTACCACCATAACCAGAAGAAATTTCAACGCAGGAATTGAGTTTACGTTGTGTCTTTAAGTCTTCACCTGTGGAATCTGTGTTGTCGTTTCGCAATCTAATAATGGTATTATTGATGCCAGAGATATATCTATTGTTGAATTTATTTATAAATCTAAAGATTATCTGTGAATGTTTATGTTTGATGTCTCGCAGTCGTTCCAGTGAAGATATATAATTATGTGGAGAGGGACTGGTTGGAGAGGCGGACGCTATTTATAAATTCTTTCTAATTATTGATACAGGGCAGTGGTGGTGGTGGTGGTAGTGGCGGCGGCGGCGGTGGTGGTGGTGGTGGTGGTGGTGGTGGTGGTGGTGGTGGTGGTGGTGGTTGCGGTAGCGGTTTTGGTGGTGGTGGTGGTGTGGTGATATGATGATGCTGTTGATGATAATGGTAGCGGTGATGACGATGGTGGTAGTGATGAGGAGTAGGAGGAGCTAGAAATGGTGGTGGTAGTGGTGGTATTAATGACATTATTGTTTAGCTTCAAAGCTAATGATCAACAGTATGCCAACCATGACCATCACACCTTTCGGCGGCGGTGGTGGTGGTGGTGGTGGTTGTTGTTGTTGTTGATAGCAATTCTGGTGTTGTTGAGGATGAAGAGAGGCGTAGTGTTATTGCTAAAGATGACACTGGTCACAGAAATGATGATAGTGTTGATGATGATGATGAGGGTGATGATGATGATGATGATGATGATGATGATGATGATGATGATGGTGGTGGTGGTGGTGGTGGTGGTGGTGGTGGTTATAGTACTGCTGTTGTTGTTATTATTATTATTATTTCATATATGCACAACAGATTAGACTGTTGGAAAAAAATTCCTAACATCCGGGCTACAACAAATAACCTTAAATACCAAGAACCTTCCTAAGTATTCTAGCTGCCCCTAATAACACTGTCTTTTTGGAAGCTGCACTAAACTAGGTTTTATGCTTACTTCTTCTATCAATAGTTACATCCTGGTACTTTGCCATTTTCTCTACGCCTCTCATTGACTTTCTCATCATTTGGAACTGTAAAGTCAATCACCTGTCATTTTCTATTTTCTTTGTCTACTACTACTAAATCAAGCCTTCTAGCTTCTATTACTCTTTCGGTCTGAATGATAAAATCCCACATCTTATATTTCTTACTTTCTAGCACTTTACTAGATTTATATTCATGCCACTTATCAATACGGTTAAATCCTAGCTTTCTACATAACACCCGGTGGATTATTTTCTCTAAGTTGTCATTTCTTGTATTCTTTCTGTGCCAGCGTATTACTTCCATTAACTACATGAGTAACGCTTTCTTTTTTGATTTCCATAACCTATACTGGGAATCTACCTGATTTTTGTTTATCTTGGCTTTTATCCAGTTGGTCCTTAATATCTGATCTTGTGCTGCTACTAACAAACTTTCTGTTGCCCTTTCCAGTCTTGTTTTCTGCAATCACAACTATATCTCAGCATTGCTATTTTCTGCAACTCTCTTTGGAAATCTACTTTGCAAAGCCTTGTCTTTCCAGTCAGATAAACTTGCTCCTTATTTCTGGTTTTTAACTACATTTGGCTTTTTGATTTCCCTATCTTTTACTGTTATATTAGCATCTCTTAATAAAATTTCTTCAGTATTACCTACATAGGAGGTTATATACACTTGTGCTAACTCCACACAATCTTCTCCTAATAATAAAACTCTACCACCTTCCTTTTTTAGGTAAATCCAATCATGCTACTCCTAGTCTAGGATAGAGTCCTCCATTCATATTGAATTCCTAGTTCTTCTGTCTAGATTTACAAAAGCTGCTGCATATCTAATCATCAACACTGTCCAAGTATTCACAACCTTCACTAGATTCAGACCATTTAGCTTTGACTTCATGAACTTCCTCACCGTTCTGATTATGTACTCCTTAACTTTCGCTTTCATTTCTATAGTTAGTACTCAGTCAGATTGTAATACTCCTAGACATTGTTGTTGTTTTTGTTGTTATTATTATTATTATTATTATTATTATTATTATCATTATTTAGTAGTAGTAGTAGTAGTAGTAGTAGTAGTAGTAGTAGTACCACTACTACTAGAATAATTATTTTTATTGTTATTATTCTTGTTGCTTTTATTATTCTTGTTGCTTTTATTATTATTTATTTATTCATTATTATTATTATTATTATTATTATTATTATCATTATTATTATTATTGTTGTTATTATTATTGTTGTTGTTGTTGTTGTTGTTGTTATTGAAATAATAATTATTACTGCAGCGACTTCAAAGAGTTCTAGCAATGACAGCCATAATAGAATATGTTAAATATTGATATCTGATACACTATTTAAATCAATGCTACATTGATTGATATACCATTTAAATCAGTCAATTATATACGGTATAGATCTAGGAAATGGCGTGCACACACAAACACACACACACACACACACAAATATTCTTAATGGATGGAAAGTTTTTCTCTTAGAGAAAGAAAACAAAAACCTAGTGGCATTCATGGGCAACACACAAAGAAAAGGGGAGATAATTTAATTCCTGATATTGGTTAGTCTTGGTGTGATAGTACTGGTGGAGTTTTTGCTAGTGTAGTGATGGTGGTGGTGGTGGTGGTGTTTTGATTGGGCAGTGTTGGTGTTAATAGGAATGGTAGCGACATTATTGGTACTTGTTATAGGGTTGTGCTCTTGGCTGTGATGGTTCCACTGGTACGAGGGGTAGAAATATTGGCACCGGTTATTTTTGGTGTTGGTATTACTAGCTTGGACTTATACTAGAACAACACCGATAACAACATGTAGATCTGTATATCTTAAGAAATTCCTCTGCTCTACAATATTCTGGGATCCAGATTATTTAACCCCTGTATGTTGTTAAGTCCCCTGCCAGCTTTGATTGAGCAAACCCCTGATCAAAGTTGTTCCATTTGTGACCACCCAATCTTATTTTCTGTTGACATAGTTTATCTAAGCTGGTATTATTTGTCGTGTTCTTGCTATTTTTTATGAGTATACATTGTGATATGAAAGAGATTTGGCTGCTATATCTAGTAATTGAAGTGGGCCACATTGTGGCCTCTTCTTTAGCTTGTCCCTCTACAAAGAATTTACCATATTCTATGATCTGTTGATGGAATCAATTTTTGGCATTCCCTCCTGGCTTTTCTATCAATTTAAATTAAATTGAAACAGAACGTATTTTGTTTTCATTTCAATCAAAAATGTCCATTATTTTATCTGTTTTCTTTCATATTACAGTTTGTGATCAATAACATTATTGTAATCAATAAGATCATAGGTCACAGACACGTCTCCCCCCACCCCACCCCCCAACCCAATCGACCAATCATTACCACAGGTTATTTTATGTGGGAAATCACATGGGTGCGTGTCAAAACAGAGAAAACTATACGAAACCTTTTCTGTCCAAAAACACCAGTTTATTAGTTTCCTCACCAATGTTTATACTTTCTCTCTCTTACACTCTCTCTCTTACACTCTCTCTCTCTCTCACTCATACATACACACACATTCATATCTATCTATCTATCTATCTATCTATCTATCTATATATATATATATATATATATATATATATATTTATATCATCATCATCGTTTAACATATGCTTTCCATGCTAGCATGGGTTGGACAATTTGACTGAGGACTGGCAAGCCAGAAGGCTGCACCAGGCTCCAATCTGATCTGGCAGAGATTCTACAGCTGGATGCTCTTCCTAATGCCAACCACTCCAAGAGTGTAGTGGGTGCTTTTACGTGCCACCGGCATGAGAGCCAGTCACATGGTACTAGCAACGGCCACGCTCAAAAAGGTGTTTTTTATGTGCCACCTGCACGGGAGCCAGTCCAGCGGCACAAGACTTTGGTCGGTCCGAGGTGCCATGCAGTGGGACTGAACCCAGAACATGAAAGCAAGCACATACAAGAGAAGTTTGAAATAAAATTTTGTTGCAGGTTGTATCCACTAGTTCCTTACTTACATATGTGAAGGCATGCGGCTTAGTGGTTAGGGGCATTCAGCTCATGGTTCTAAGGTCGTGAGTTCAATTCCTGGCAGCGTGTTGTGTCCTTGAGCAAGACACTTTATTTCACGTTGCTCCAGTCCACTCAGCTGGCAAAAATGAGTAGTACCTGTAATTCAAAGGACCAGCCTTGTCACACTCTGTGTCACGCTGAATCTCCCTAAGAACTACGTTAAGGGTACACGTGTCTGTGGAGTGCTCAGCCACTTGCACGTTAATTTCACAAGCAAGCTGTTCCGTTGATCGTATCAACTGGGACCCTCGTCGTCACAACCGACGGAGTGAGTGCTCCTATCCTATCCTATACTTACACTCCTTTCTGAAGTCACCCATACTCTGCTAAAATAGTACCATTCTCCCACCAGTGGTGCAGGTACCCCACTTTGAAGAACAACAGTGTAATATATTTTTAATGAAATTACTTACCTCTAAATAGGGCCACATTTTGGTGGCAACTCCTCGTTTTGTTAATTACATCACATTAGAGATTATTACACATGCAACAAGTTTTCCTCATTATTCAAAGAAATCTCTGTTCAATTAGCTAAAAATCTGTTACATTATATCAAATTAGCTACTTTAAATTACGGATATTTGTTGATGATGATGATGGTGGTGGTGGTATGGGAACGTTGATATTAATGGTGGTGGTGGTGGGGTGAAGGCATACGGATGTTAATGATAATGATGGTGGTAGTAGTGGTGGTCGTGGTCGTGGTGGGAAAGACAGTAAGAGGTACATGGTAATTGCAGGAGCAGCAGGTTGTGAGGGCACAGGAATGTTAATGACGATGATAATGGTTGATGGTGGTGTTGGTGGTGGTGGTGGTGGTGGTGGTGGTGGTGGTGGTGGTGGTGCCGATAAAAGTGGTCGTGCTGGCATGGGGTAATTTGATGATGATGAATGGCAGTAATGATAATGAGGAATGAAACTGGAGGTGATGGTGATAGTGGTGGTGGTGGTGGTGATGATAAACGAAACGAGGCGGGGAAGCTGTATAGCATGGCAAATAGATTTATATTGCTACACAAATTATACCAGACAAAAATGCATGGAACTCTTTATATAATGTTTAAAAAAGAAAAAAATGATCAACAAGATCCTCAACAAGCGTGAGTAGATTGTAATATGCTGATGTGGTTTAGTAATATCAAAACATGTTCATAGTTGTTTCCCCTGCCTGCAAACCAAGATCAGATATTCTCCTTAACAATGTCAATTAATTTCATGAAAATTGGTTATTAGTTCTTAATTTCTTGAAATGTGAGTGTACCTTGCATATCTCTCTCTATATCTCTCTCTCTCTCTCTCTTTCTCTCTCTCTCTCTCTCTTTCTCTCTCCCTCTCTCTCTCTCTCTCTTATTTTACAGGTAAGCAAACCATGTATTCACCTGTTCCTCTCCCTCAAAAGAAAAAGAAAACCTTTTAGGAGCAATTACCTGTGACATAAATTATTGCTGGTCATCTACATTGTAATTTCCTTTACCTCTGAACAAATTACAAACTGACCACTAAGATTGATGACCAAAACCTTTGACAGCGGTGCACTCACTTGACATCAGTCCAGTTACTGAAACCAAAGAAAGAACCACTTATCTGCCGTCCTTCTCGAAATTCTTGATGTCTTGAAGTTTAGATTTTCCTATATTTCGTAGATTGCACACAAATTACCAATGAATTCTCATTACTTATGATCAATGCTAGGGAACCGATAATGTCTTGAAGCAACGGATTCTACTTACATTTTTATCTACTTCATTACGATTGTCCCCATGGTTTTTGATTATGTATAAATGTACTGGACAACCAAGCCAAAGTCGTATGCTCTTACTATCACCCTGCTCCCAACTCAACTAATGACCATGTCTAGTCAATGATGATTCACTTCACGGTTGCTTGATTTAGAAGAAATACCTGTCAAAGTACACATTGATATAGTCCAAGATACACAGTAACCCCTCGACTATTGTAGGTGTTATGTTCCAAAAAACCCTGCGGTAGGTGAAAATCCGTAAAGTAGAAACAGTACTGTACTGTTTATTTTTTTAATTATTTTCATAATTTGTATATATTTATTTTATTATAAATGCAAAACAACACCATGGAGGAATTGACGTAAGCTTATATAATAAACTGCAATAGGTGAACAGCGATATGGCAAGAGATTACTGTATTATACCTGGAAAAAAACTGAAGATGGCCATGACTGAAGCATCTTGGATGATGTCTGTTCCGTCAAGTCTCACCTTGACCAACAACAATGACCAATGATTACATGGCTATTTGTGGAATGGTCAAAGATGGGACTGAATTTTGGCATATTTAACCCTTTAGCAAATAACTCAGTCAAATGTAATCCTTATTTATTCACATGTTTTGAATTAATCATGGATTAATAGTTTTGAGGTTTCAATGATGTGATTGCTTATTTTTAGAATGGCATTGTAGGGTAGTTTGAACATAAAACAGGTAGAATATTTGGGTCGGATATGGCTATTTTTAAATGGGCCTTGGGTCTGACATTCAGTTGTTCTACGGAAAGTTTTTAAGAATTTTTTCTCTTCAGAGTCGTTGCAGTCTCCTGAAAGCCTCTTGCTATTAGAATCCTAGTTACCAAAACATTTCACTGTCATTTTGAACTGAACCCACAGAAATTATTCCTTCTTTGTTTATATTTCATAATTATTTTCATTTTGTTAGTCATTGAGAAAACCTACAAACTTTTCAAACAAAAATAAAAAAAGAAAGAAAGAAAGAAAGAAAAGAAAGAAAGAAAATCGTGAAATACATTAGAGATTCCCAAATATTTTTGTTAGAAATAAGATATTGCTTTAACCTATAAAACTATTTATTTAAACATATTGAATACACATGTAAGAATTCCTGCAACAGTATACAATATACTCGTTATATCAGTTTTAGACTCTGTGGTTTGGTTGATGCTAACGAAGATAAAAGTATCACCTCATTAACTAAGCAGATAAGTTACACAGATTCAATCCACCATCATAAATAGATTAGACAAAACTTGTAAAATACACCAAACTAAAGGCTGTTTTATTTTTGTGTTCTAAATGTTAAACACTGGTATTGTTGTCATTACGTTTATTGCTCAACTATTCAGTCTCATACTCTCTAGGCGCTATACAAAAATTGGTAATTAATTTTTATTGCTCTTTTTGCTCCATGCAGTAACCTGGCTGTACCGATAGATTTGTAATTATGTTCGTCACATAGTGTTTCAATTGTAAACCGAAGTGGTTTATACCAGCAACTGTTCTTCAATTCTATTTGTTTCTTTGCTGTTCAACTCTGCATTGACAAAGCTTTACAATAATTATATTTGTTGCTCTCTAGTTGAACTCTATATCAACTATTCTATGCCAATAACTTTGTAATTATGTTCAAATAGTCTTTTTTTGTGCAAAGAAACCGTTTTCATAAATCAATACATGATTTGGTTGCCTTTAGCACCAAATATTCAAGTACACAATACATATTCATGAATGCTGTATTGACCAAAAAACAAAAAAATTTACAAAGAACAAAAAATAAATTATTTCCCATTTATTCCCCTTACTAAAATGGATGGCCCCCTGATAGAATAAAAGACGAATAAAAGTTACTGGATATTGGAACAAGAGTTTTATTATATAAGGGGTTTTATACAACCTAAAATGGTTATATGTAATGAAAAATTGCATTTCATACATTGCGGATAAATTGAGCTGAGAGTTGCAGATCATACTTTAAGCATTTGATACCCCATACGTCGTTTTAAAATAGTCACTAACAAAAATGTATTATGCCTGCCTCAAGAATATAAAACAATTTTTAAACACTGTCAGAAATAAATTACAATATAAATAATTCAGTGTTTTCACTGCCTGTTTGTCTTTTCTTGCGAATCACTTCAATCTGTAAGTGTCAAAACATGTGGCCTGCAGCCATGTTTAGTCCAACCACCAGCTCAATTCTTTGAAGCAAAATTGAAAAACACTTACTCAATAGAACTCTGTCTGTGTGTGTGTGTGTGTGTGTGTGTGTGTGTGTGTGTGTGTGTGTGTGTGTGCATGTGTGTGTGTGTATTTGTATTTATATATGTATACGTGTGTGTATATATGCATAAATCTTTGTATGTATATGTGCATATATGACTATATATGTGTGTGTATATATATATATATGTGTGTGTGTGTGTGTGTGTGTGTGTGTGTGTATACATACATATATATATACATATATATGATACATAATATATATATGCATACATACATACATACAGATATATATATATATGTGTGTGTGTATGTATGTATGTATGTATATATAAGGTATGTATTGTGCCAGTTCGCGGGTAGGCAGCAATTTATAGACGTAAGTGAATATACTCTCATCAATTCGCCTGGTGTTAAAAGATTTGGAAATCATAGACAAGTGAGATAACTTGCACCAAGTCCCATTACAGGAGTAGTAAACATTAATGTTTTGTCATTTTTGTGGTGGTGGTGGTGGTGGTGTTTTCTGTAATTCTCATTAACTGTATTTTATTTATTAACGATGTTTAGTGTCATTCCTAATGACAATCTATTTGACGATCTCATCCAGTGTAATATAATTATTTTGTAATTTATGTATTTTGTTTTTTTTCTTTAAATTTCTGTTTTAAATTTTAATTTTTCTGTACTGGCAATAAGTGGGAGTTAACTGTTTTAACAGCTGCATACTCCTCTATTGCTAACTGCCCGAAATAGGAGTGACACTTGTTTGTTTGCTGGAGAGATAGAGAGAGAGGGAGGAATGGAGTGGGTGTGAATGGGCGGGCAGGCAAGGCTTTGTTCGGTGGGGGGGGGGGGCATAAATTGGAGCAAAGAGAATTATCTGTTTTGCTAACTAGCAAAACATTAGCAGTAATAACATTTAAGCAGTAATAATAAGATAATATAGTCATGGAATCAAAGACCGTAAAGAAAGAACGGAGAGAGAGAGAGAGAAAGAGAGAGGGAGGACAAGAATACTCAGCGATGCCCTCTGCATGAAAAGCAATTAGTAAAGTGGGTGGTGGCATGCATAATTGTATTGAACCAACAAATTTTATCACTGTAATCATCAAAGGTTATAATTTTTATGGCCTTCTTTGATTGATGATTAAAAGAATGTGTTTTTATGTCGATGGCTAACTCTGGTCAAGAAAAAGCAAAGAAGACAACTCCTAGAATTTAAATTGATTGAAATTAATTAAAAATACAAAAAGCAGTGAGGAGTGAGTTTTCTCTTTTGCTATAATACAGAGATAACCATGAGAATGTTTCAGCCCTGTGCAACCTCATCAGCAAACCACAGTCTAACTGTTATTGCAGTTTTTCTCAGATCATGATTGCTTCTTCTCATTATGGATGTTATTTTAATTAATTAAAGTATCACTGCATCAAATATGTTAATGCCCACTTTACTAATTAGGACTA
The DNA here is from genome assembly GCF_046866305.1 of Octopus bimaculoides. NCBI lineage: Eukaryota > Metazoa > Mollusca > Cephalopoda > Octopoda > Octopodidae > Octopus > Octopus bimaculoides. Next base: position 46,049,358 of record NC_142946.1, read on the forward strand.
TGTAACCTGTAGTCCACTACTGTGCATCACACCCACTGTACCTCAACCAATTGTGTCTCATGCCCATTGTGCCTCATACTTATTGTGCCTCGTACCCATTGTGATTCATACCCATTGTCACTCATGCCCATTGTGCATCACACCCATTGTTTCTTGCACACACATCATGTCTTGTACCCATTGTGCCTCGCATCTATCATGCCACATGCTCACTCGTTAGAACTACTCATTCAATCAGCCCCCTGGACTTCCTTTGATATTATTACAGTTTACCAGATTTCAGTGGAATCAGACCATTCCTTCAATCTTTCCTCCATGCTCCATTAAAATAAGTACCAGGAATATACTAGGGGAGGTTCAACTATTGGTACATCTCTCCTTTTCTTTCAGCTCTCTGTATGATCATTGGTCTGTCTGTCTGTTTGTTTCATTTGTGTGACTGTCTGTCTATCTACCCATCTGTTCATCTATATATCTCTGTTTGATGATCTGTCTATCTGTATTTATCTACCTGTCCCTTTCTCTCCCCCTCTCTCTGTCTCTCTCTCCCTCTTTATTTATCTCTTTCTTTTAGGCTATCTGTCTGTCTGTCTTTATATCTCTGTCTATTTGTCACTAAATATTTCTCAATATATCTGTCTCTTTCTATCTGTTTCATCTGTGTGACTATCTATCTATCTATCTATCTGTCTGTCTGTCTATCTGTCTATCTATCTATCTATCTATCTATCTATCTATCTATCTATCTATCTGTCTATCGATCTATCTACCTATCTGTCTATCTATCAATCTAGCTAGCTATCCATTTGTCTGTTTGCCTATATATCTGTTTGTCACTCTATCACCCTGTTTATCTATCTGTCGTTCCTTCCCAAATCAGTCCAGTCTTAAGACATTCCAGGACAACCAAATTCAAAACAACAACCAATAAAATTCAAACAAAATTCCTTCCAGCTTTGATACAAATTTTATTAAATATGAAGAAATTTTATTTTCCAAAGCAGCATTACATTGGTTTTAAAATGTATCTGTGGAGTTTAATGTTCCAACTAGAATTCTTTGATTTTCATTGAATTTATTCCTGCAAAAATTCTATTCTAAACTGAACCATTTTTCATTTCAAAATCTAATTCGAAGAATTTCAATCAATGTTGAATGGAAGCTTTTCTCTTTGAAATTCTGGAAAATTGAATTAATTATAAAACTATTTCATAAAATAACTTATCTTGTTTTTGTTTTGTTTTGTTTTGTTTTGTTTAGTTTTATTTTTCCTCTTTTTGTATTCTCTTTTGTTTTTTGATTTATTTTTCTACAAATACATTTTTTCATATATATATATATATATATATATATATATACACATATATAAATATATATATATTTATATTTATTTATTATTTATCTCTTTTATATCAGTTATTTTATTGCAATGGCATTCTTATTTATTTGAATAAGAGATTTTAAATATCAACAGACCATTTATGATTATTCCTGAAGTAAATTAGGAAATTCCGATAAATACCTCAGAAAGAAATTAGATAATAACCCGAAACAGAAACTATATTGAGAGTAGAAAAATTTTCTACATGAAAATCAATGCCAAAAGAATGAATGCCACAATTATTATGTTCTTTGACATTTTTTATATAACGCTTCTATTTTATTTACTTACATTTTTTTTTGTATTTATTATTATTTACATTACTTATCTGTTATTTGTTTTGCTTATCATTAAAGTCCTGTAACTACATTAGCTTCTGGTGTTCTGTACGGTAGATATATTGGTTTGCGTACTTGTTGGAAGTTATTTCACTCTGTCTGCTTGCCTGCCTGCCTCTATGTCTGTCTACTTGTCTGTTTGTCTGTATGTCTACCTGTCTGTGTGTCTGTCTACCTGTCTGTCTACCTGTCTGTCTACCTGCCTATCTGCCTGTCTGTGTGTCTGTCTGCATGTCCATCTGCCTGTCAGTGTGTCTGTCTTCCTGTCTCTACCTGTCCGTGTGTCTGCCTGCCAGTATGTCTGTGTATCTGTCTACCCGTCTCCCTATGTGTCTGCCTGTCATATTTCTTTACTGCCCACAAGGGGCTAAACACAGAGGGGACAAACAAGGACAGACAAAAGGATCAAGTCGATTACATCGACCCCAGTGCATAATTAGTACTTATTTAATCGACCCCGAAAGGATGAAAGGCAAAGTCGACCTAGGCGGAATTTGAACTCAGAACGTAGCGGCAGACGAAATACCACTAAGCATTTTCACCCGGTGTGCTAACGTTTCTGCCAGCTCGCCGCCTGTCTGTGTATCTGTCTGCCTGCCTGTATATCTGTCTGCATGTCTGTCTACCTGTCTGCCTATGTGTCTGCCTGCCTGTCTTTGTGTCTATCTACCTGTCTGCTTGTCTGTGTGTCGTGTCAGCCTGCCTAGCAGTGTTAGTCTACCTGTCTGTGTATCTGTCTGCTTGCCTAATTGTCTGTCTATCTGTTTATCCGTCTGCTTGCCTGCCTGTGTGTCTGTCTACCTGTCTGTCTGTCAGGCCCCATCCTTCTTAAGCTGTCAGTTGTTCTCGTTGATTATTGAACATAACGAAGGCAGCAGCCATTGTAATATCCATTCATTGATTTCTTATAAAGTCAATAACCGTTTTTCCAGCAGCGCCGACACCACCACCACCACCACCACTACCACCACCATCAATACCACTACCACCACCACTTCAGTACCACCACAAGTATCACCCCTAACGCTACCACCAATTCCATTGTCACAGCTACTACCACCACCACTACAACAAGCACTTGCACCAACGAAACGATCGGTACCACCTCTATCAACACCACGACAACCATCATCTTCATGACTATCACCTAACACTGTCATCACCATCTGCACCACCACCACCACCACTACTACCACCACCATTCCCAGCACCATCAATACCATCTACACTAACACCACTTTAACAATCACTAAGACTGAGATGATTGTTAACACCACTACTGCCACCACCACTGCCACCGCTGCCATATCCACCACTAACACTACCACCAAAACCATCTCCAACACCACCACCAGCACCACCATCTCTTCTACCACCAGCACTACCATCTCCAACGCCATCTCCACCTCCAACACTACAACCATCTCCAACACTACACCACCACCACACCACTACCACCCACTACTATCTCCAACACCATCACCAACACCACCTCCACATCACCATCTCCAACACTACCATCTCCAACACCATCACCACCACCACCACCACCACCACATCACCATCTCCAACACCACCATCTCCAACACCATCACCACCACCACCACCACCACCACCACCACATCACCATCTCCAACACCACCATCTCCAACACAATCACCATCTCCATCACCAACACTACCTCCAACACCATCACCACCACCACCACCATCTCCAACACCACCGCCATCTCCGTCTCCAGCAGTTCCACCACCACCACCAACACCACCCCAACCAATATTAAAAATAACAACAACAATAATATCCCTGAAGCTGGAAATCTCCAGAAGTAGTCAACTGGTTCCAAACAGACATTTTAAACTCAATATCGCTTATAAACAGCAGCCAATAATCTCACCAATGTTGTGTAAACTACATAATAGAAATACTCTAATTCTTGTGCTTCGGAGGCTGTTTTTGGAAGCAGAGAAATAATATTCGGCTAACTGAATTACACCGGCACATGCATATAGACATTTCACACGCACATAAACACGTGTGCATGCATGCATGTGTGCATACATATTTGAACGAACAGCCAGAGAAAAGGATCTGCCGCTTCTGTAATCTTGTGAATATACTGTAAAACTATGTTAATATCTTGGAGGAAGGAAAGTTCTGCTTTAAGTTTCTAATGGAATTGGATATTATTTTTATGCTATACTTCTGTGAATATTATGATAGTCGCTAGAATTGGTATGTTAGTAGGTGTCTATATTTTGTAGGAATCAGATTGAGAGTTTAACCAAAAACACACACACAAAAACAGAAAAGAAAAAAAACGGTAGCAGAAAAGTATGTTTTTGTGTGCCATGAAGTAATGCAGAAACTAAACATTAGGCAGTGTTTATTTGTTTGTTTGTTTCTTTCTTTCTTTGTCTTCTTTGTTGTTGTTGTTTTTTTTTTCTCTCTTTTTCTCACTCGAAAGAAGGAAATTTCCTTCGTCTCATGGTATACCGAACACGGAGCATTACCTTTATTTCAACCGTGATTCTAATAACTCCCTAGTTGTTTTACGCATCAGCAGAAATATAGACGCGATCATGCAAGCCCATTGAGTCTTAAAAACTATGGCTTAATCTCGTAACCACATCTCGCTCACCTCTAATCCGCAGCCAAGCGCTGGAGTGTAATAAACACTAAAGCTTCTTGCGTTCAGGTTCGGTCTTCTCACTTGCGTCAGACACAATGTCATCGAAAGCTAATAAGAAATGGGAGGGTCACTGCACTTCAGAACGAATTAATGTTGTTGCTATTGTGGTAAAGCTTCCAGGTCAGTGTCAAAAACGTTCTTGCCATGGCCTTCACATCTTATTTTCAGCCATGGTATCTCTAAGACTGCTTTATCAAAATTTTATCATCGTTATTATTATTATTATTATTATTATTATTATTATTATTATTATTATCATTATTATTATTATTATTAAGCTGGTGAGCTGGCAGAATCGTTAGCACGCCAGACGAAATGCTTAGTGGTATTTCACCCGTCGCTACGTTCTGAGTTCAAATTCAGCTCCATTCTGAGTTCAAATTTACCTTTCATCTTTCCGGGGCTGATAAATTAAGTACCTGTTGAGTACCAGGGTCGATCTGATCAACTATCCCCCTGCCCCAAAATTTCAGGCCTTGTGTCTATAATAGAAACCATTATTATTATTGTTATTATTATTATTATTATTATTATTATTATTATTATTATTATTATCATCATCATTATTATTATTATCGTTAAAGCAGCGAGCTGGACGAATCGTTAGCACGCCAGGTAAAATGCTTGGCGATATTTCGTGTGTCTCTACGTTCTGAGTTCGAATTCTGCCGAGGCTGACTTTGCGTTTCATCCTTTCATGGTCGATGAAATAAGTACCAGTTACACACTGAGGTCAATGTAATCGACTAGTCTCCTCAAATCTCAAGAATGCTTCTTTTTCTGCCTTTTTATGTGTGTTTACACGCATATATGAACAATGGGATTCCACGCAGTTTCCATCTGTCAAAACTCACTCACAAGGCACTGTTCTGCCCTGCCTTGGGCTGTAGTAGAAGGACACTTGCTCAAGATGTGGTGCCCTGGGACTGAACCGAAAAACCATACGGCTGCTGTCGCAAAGCAATCTTCTTAACCAAGTCTGCGACTGTGTTGACTTCAGTTCTTGGAGTCTTTGAAATAAAATAAAATAAAATAAAATAAAATAAAATAAAGCAGAAAGACAAAGCTAGATTTATAAACATGGAAGAGCAGAAGAAAGATTGACTTTTGGAAGGGAAAAAAGTAAGAAAGCATAAAGGCAAGTTGACCTACAGAATAAAAATGTTACAAACTGTAAATATTATTATTATTATTATTATTATTATTATTATTATTATGTAACATCTGCATTTTGTTTTTTTTCCAACCAGAGTAATGATATATAAAATGTACCACCATATTTAAAGTGTGCAGGAGGTGTGGTTGGAAAGAGAGAGAAGGTTGGCTGTCTAATACATATATATTAGAGGAAAATATCTCTTATATAATATGATGGAGTGGATTCTTGGGAAATGGTTGGGGTTTTTTTTTTTAGTTTTTTTTTTTTTTTTAGTAGAAATAAATCACATCTCATGCAAAGGAATGTACAGCTTGTTCTCTCTCTCTCTCTCTCTCTCTCTCTCTCTTTGTCTCTGTCTGTCTGTTTGTCTCTATTTATCTAGCTGTCTTCTCTTTCTTCCTGCTTATCTATGTTTCACCTTCTCACTTGCTCATATATCTTTCTCACAAACTCTCTCTCTCTCTCTCTCTCTCTGTATATATATATATATATATATATATATATATATATATATATGCATATATATATATATATATATATATATATATATATATGCATATATATATATATATATATATATATATATATATATATACATATATATATATATATATATATATATATATATATATATATATATATATATATATATACCCAGATGGAACATGACATTAAATGATTGTGTGTGTGTGTATATAGGCATATGCATTATGCATGTGTGTGTGTGTATATATATATATATATATATATATATATGTATGTGTGTGTATTTCTCTCTTCTCTCTCTTTCAACCTCCTTTCTTTCTTTCTTGCCTATCTACCTTTTCACAGACTCTCTCTCTCACACACATACACACACGCACACACACACATTCACATAAACGCATGCATGTACTCAAACACACACACATGCACGCACACATGCATAGAGAGAAAGAGATAATCTCCAAACGACATATATTTACTGATCATCCATCAATTTTCGTCTTCATCTGACCCAAACATGCTGCTTGTGTTTGCTTCTCCTTTTTATTTTGTCTTTCAAACAACTCTACCCCCTACCCCTACCCCTACACATATGAAATAATCACTTGCCATCACCTTATAAACTCTCTCCTCTGACTGCTCCCCTTCGTTAATTCTATTTCATAATGGGAAACTCATTATAACTATAATAAAAATCAATTGAGGAACCAATTTATGCATTAAATCTGATAAATGGACAACTAATTAGATTTGTTTCTGGAGAATTCTTTTTCTAAAAAACCACATCTTATTTGAACACATAATATCCCTCCTCCTCCTCCTCCACCATATTTTGTCCATGGCTGTTAATAAAAATTGAAATTCTTTATACACTTTTGCTAGTTTTGGTCATTTGACTGCGGCCGTGCTGGAGCACTGCTTTTAGTCAAAACAAATCGACCTCAGGACTTATTCTTTGTAAGCCTAGTACTTATTCTATCGGTCCCTTTTCCTGAACTGCTAAGTTACAGGGATGTAAACACACCAGCATCGGTTGTCAAGCAATGGTGGCAGGACAAACACAGACACACAAACATACACACACACACACACACACACACACATATATATATATATATATATATATATATATATATATATATACGATGGGCTTCTCTCAGTTTCCGTCTACCAAATCCACTCACAAGGCTTTAGTTGGCTCGAGGCTATAGTAGAAGAGGCTTGCCCAAGGTGCCACGCAGTGGAACTGAACCCAGAACCATGTGGTTGGGAAGCAAGCTTCTTACTACACAGCCATGTGTGTCTAAAAATGGTCTCATCCATGACCATCTCTTCGGTTTTTATTTTCTGGATTTCATATATCATGGGCTTTCCTGTCAACTTCATAATCGTAAGTTGGACACCCTAACCTCAAAGCCATGCCATTTTACGTTACTATATACATATTGTTATTTAAACATGTGAAGGCACATGGCTCAGTGGTTAGAGCATCAGGCTCACAGTGAGTTCGATTCCTGGACTGGACTGTGTGTCGTATTCTTGAGCAAGACACTTTATTTCATGCTCAGTCCACTCAGTTGTAGAAATGAGTTGTGATGTCACTGGGGCCAAGCTGTATTGGCCCCTTTACCTTTCACTAGGACAATATTGGTGGCATGGAGAGGGGAGGCTGGTTTGGACGACTGCTGGTCTTCCATAAACAACCTTGCCTGGACTTGTGCTTCGGAGGGGTAACTTTCTAGGTGCAATCCCATGGTCATTCATCATGTCTAAATACCTTATTTAGACATTGTGTATCTTGGAATATTTATTATTCAATGTGTCTGTCCTTCAAAGACAATGTACATCTAGGATTATGAGTGCCCTTCCTTCCTCTTTGAAAGACAACATAGGGTTTGATTTAAGCACTATTTCTAGCAGGCTGAAATGCTCTGTACAGGCTCCATTGGCTCATTGTAAAGTTTTGTTAATTAAACTGTGGCTGTGAAAACGCGTGGAATTAGAATTGATGGAGAGCAGGTGAGAGAGATAAAACAAACAAAAAAAATACAACCAAAGCTCATTATTTGTTCCTACATCATTAAGGTAGAAACAGAGGAATTAATTTTCCTAGTGGTTAACGAAGTACACTTGTGGAACAGTTTTAGAAGTGGTGAAGAACTCTCATTGAAACAAAACATGAATTCCAGTTTCAATGGGTTTCCTTTGTCAAATTATTGTTTAGAACACAAAAAAAAAAAAAAAAATTTAAGGGAAAAAAGGTGGCTTTTTTGATGGGGGAGGGGAGAGGTGATGTTTTCGTTTTGTGCTTGCATTGTTTTTTGTTTATTTTTGCTTTATGGTTTTTCTTCTTTTTTTTTAATAATTGTTGCAAAAATCTATCTCTGCTGCACTTGTTCCATGAAAAATTATAAAGTATTGAAAACACTGTTCTCTCTCTCTCCCTCTCTCTCTCTCTCTCTCTCTCTCTCTCTCCCATCTCTCCCTCTCTCTCTCTCTTTCTGCACATTGATTCAAAACAAAATAATTTGAATAACAAAACAATAACAAAAACAACAAACACAGCTTCCCTCCCTCCCTCCCTCCCTCCCCTCCTCCTCTGCCTTCTCCCCCCCCCAGCTCTCCTCCTTCCTCCTGCCATCCCCCCACCCCCAAGTACAGGATGATAGATTTTTCTATCAATCAGAATATTGTAAAAAGTGTCATGTGTTACATTACGTTGTTGTTGTTGTTGTTGTTGTTGTTGTTGTTTTTTGGCAGGGGTGGGGTGGGGGGGAAGGATTTCAATGATGATTGATGATGGATGAGGATGAGGATGTTAGTATAGGGTAGGCTTTGGAGATGATGGGGTGCCAGTGGGGAGGGGCAGAATCTAGTGAGCAATGGATGGTGGTGGTAGTGGGGGTGGTTTTGGTGATGTTGGGGGTGTTGGTGGTGGTGGGGTGGGTAGTGGTGGTGGGGTGATGGGGGGGGGGTGATTTTGGTGGTGGTGGTGGTGGTGGTGGTGGTGGTGATATTGATGATGGTGATTGCCTTGTATTAATGACGGACAGGCACATGGCTCAGTGGTTAGGGGCATTTGGCTCAAGACCATAAGGTCGTGAGTTCAATTCCCAGCACCGCATTGTACGTCCTTGAGCAAGACACTCTATTTCACATTGCTCCTCCAGTCCACTCAAAGCTAGCAAAAATAAGTAGTACCTGTAATTACAAAAGGGCCAGACTTGTCACATTCTGTGTCACACTGAATCTCCCCAAGAACTATCTTAAGGGTATGTGTGTTTGTGGGGTACTCAGCCACGTTCACATTAATTTAACGAGCAGGTTGCTCTGTTGACTGGATCAACTGGAACCGGTGGAGTATCAGGTTTTTTTTTTTTATAATGATGGACAATGAAGTTGATGTTGATGATGATGACTCATTCATCCGATGGTGAGGGTGAGAAGAGCAGTGAGGGTGGTAAGGATGGTGGTTTAGGTGATGGTGTATGTGTATGTGTGTGATTTTAGGTACGTTTGGATGTTGTTTCTAGCAGGTCAGGCTTTTCTCATTGGCTTGTCGTTATTGGTGGTGGTGTTGATAGCAAAAAGTGAAAATGATGATCATAGTGGTGGTGGTGATGGTGGTGGTGGTGGTGGTGGTGGTATTGGTGGTGGTGGTGTTGGTGGTGGTGGTAGCAGTGGTAGCTTTTACTGTTTGTTATTCTAACTGCAATGCCTGTTGACTGAATAATCAAATAAAAAACTTTCTACATAGTAAAGACAATAATAATAATAATAATAATAATAATAATAATAATAATAATAATAACGATGTGCAAATATTTTTGTGTTGACTTCTAAACAAGAAATCATTCGACTAACCAAAACAAAATCAAAACAAAAAATACAATAAAGAAAGACAAGACAAGTTGTTGGAATTGTTTTGTTTGTTTATTTCTTTGTTTGTCTTTTGTTATTTTTGTTTTGTGGGTTTTTGAAAAATTTTTGATTTTTGTTTTTTGCACCGTGTAACATGAAGTCCACAGACATGATCGGTGAAGTTTATTGGAAAGTAAAACTTTTGTTCTTAAAATAGAGAAACGGCAGCAAAATAATGGAATAACAAACAAAAATGAAATAAAATAAAACAATGTTGGATAACAATAACAAAACAAAGAAATAAAATAAATATGACAAAACTGGATACCCAATCAACCAAATAACGAATAGTATAAATAAAACAAAGGCAAAATAAAAGCAAATAACAATTGACGTGAAAAAAATCTTTAATATTTGGTGAGATCTGTCAAAAGAGTCAGGGAAGTTAAGCATATTTTTCGACGTATTGCTTAGTAAATAAATTGTTTGTGTTTGTTTATGTCTGTGTTTTGTGTTGTGTTGGGTTGTGTTTGTCATCGTTATCGTCGTTGCCGTCGTCTTTATCACCAGTAATCAACCACTGATTCCGACCACCGTCGCCGTCCGCCACCTCTGTTGCTGCTGTCATCATCATCATCATCATCATCATCATCATCATCATCATCATCATCATCATCATCGTCGTCGTCACCACCGCTGCCACTGCCACAAGAATCATTGCGTCCATCGCCACTGCTTGTCATCATCACCATCATCATCATTGTCATCTTCTTCATCATCGTCACCATCGTCATCATCATCATCACCACCATCATCATCATCATCATTATCGTCACTATCTTCACCAGTGTCATCACCACCACTATCATCATCATCATTGTCATCATCATCATCACCATCATCATCACTGCTGCCATTGCCACCATGACCTCTGTCATCGTCGTCATCACTGCCGGCACCACCACCACCATCATCATCATCGTATTAATGTCCACTTTTCCATGCTTGCATAAGTCAGATGGAATTTTCTTGAATCAGAATTCCTTTGGCTGAATGCCTTTCCTGTCACCAACATTCGCCTGTTTCCAAGCAAGGTAAATATTCCCCCGTGGCCAGACAAGTTTTCCACTGAAGACTAGAAAGGTACAACATTGCTGGTATGAAGGTGAGACTCACAACCATCGCTTGATGTCGAGTCAAGGGTACACCCTAACACATCCGCATACACACACACACACACACACACACATGCATGAGAGGCTTCTTTCAGTTTCTATCTGCCAAATGACTAACTGACCCTTTTTTTTTTTTGACACAGTATAGTATAGAGCAGTGGTTCCGAAAGTGGGTGGTATTGCCCCTCTGGGAGCAGTGGAAAGTTCCAAAGGGGCATTGAAGAAAAGTAGAGTTATAATGGGGTAGCGATTCATGTAAAAACTGGGGTGAAAATGGGGTGGCGTTTTATGTAAAAACAACAAAATAATGGATTCATTAAGTTTTATTTGTGAAACACAGTTGCTTTGAATTTGCTTCAGAAAGAGGTCTATGTTTGCGATGATTAGTTGGGGTGGGGGCTCTAGGAATCTGGCTTGGGTGCCAAGGGGGCTGCTGCCCGAAAAGGTTTTCTGAACCACTGGTATAGAGTATTACCCCCAAAATAAACAACAGTGAATATAATAGCATATTTGTGCATTTTAAGGCAGCTTCTGTGTCTCTTGTTTGGTGTAGATTTTTTTTTCAATTCCAGACACAAATCTGAGACCAGTTCACATCATGGAGTCTAATAAATGGCAATCTCTGCTTTAGCTGCTTTTAAATGCTCACAAAACATGTGCTAGCAATAATAATGATTTACATGTGGGAAATTTATTTCACTACTAAATTTTTATTAGCAGCAACAAGCTGACGAGAGTCGTTGCCACACTAGATAAAATGCTTGACAGTACTTCATCTGTCCTTACATTCTGAGTTCAAATTCTGCCAAGGCCGACTTTGCCTTTCATCCTTTCAGGGTCGATAAAAATAAGAACTAATTCAGCTCTGGGGTTGATGTAATCAACTTAACTCTTCTCCCGAAATTGCTGGCCTGGTGCCAAAATTTGAAATCAGTGTTATTATTATTATTATTGTTATTATTATTATTATTATTATTATTATTACTATTATAAGGTGGCAAGGTAGTAGAATCGTTAGCGCGTTGGACAAAGTACTTAGTGGTATTTTGCGCATCGCTACGTTCTGAGTTCAAATTCCACCGAGGTCAACTTTGCCTTTCATCGTTTCGGGGTCAATGAAAATAGGTACCAATTTGAGCACAGGGGCCAATACACCTGACTAGTCCCCTCCCCCATATTTCAGGCCTTGTGCCTTTAGTAGAAAGGATTATTATTATTATTATTATTATTATTACTATTATGAAAGTGCATATACCATCAAAGTGACACTTGGGTACAAACATACGAAGCCCAATATTATTATTATTATTATTATTATTATTACATGAACATATCTATGATTATAATTTAAACCTATGTTCGATTAATGCATCGCTTGAGCATTTCTAATTATTTATTCACACTTTGTGTTAAAATTCCTGATAACTGTTGAGGGGGAAAAAAATAAAAACTGCTGATATCTCAGAGAGAGTTTTTCTTGGACACATTTCTGAAAATGCTGCTTCCGAAAATAGATTGAAGTATTAAGAGCTCTTAAGAACATTTCGTAAGCTACAATAAGTACTAATTCAGAGAAAAATCAATAACAACTTCATCTGATTATGTCTCTCTGCTACCAGAAACATTCTGATTCTTCATCTCTTTTATTTGATTTTTCTGAAGGCCTTAATTTTAACTACTTCACCATCATCGCTAAGCTTCTAATCAACCTCACTTTATTTCTACTATTTATTTTATTTATATGTTATCATCATCATCATTGTCATTGATGACATTATCAATACTAACATCTACATTAACATCTTCATCAATAACATTCCACTCGGTAATATTGAATTATTCCTCTTCTACATCCTGTCTTTCACTGACACATCGCTTACCTTACTCGACACATCGCTTACCTTACTCGACACATTTCAACACATTTCTTCATACATATGTGTGTATTATTTAATTCTTCTATGCATTTCAACACTTCACTATGCATTAGTATACATTATTTACTGTTCTACACATTGCGACATATATCTCCATATATACATTTATATACATAAATAATCTCTATTGTTTTACCAGGTTTATGCGATATTTCTCAATCGTGTTTCTTTATACATTATCCCTCAGACCTTCCAATCTGGAAAGGCCTGCTACTCATTCCCTCAGCCTACGGTGCTATGACTACTTCATACACCATCACAGATTCCTTATGTCCTTCTGAGTCTGTAGAAACTCAGGGGGAAGTCTTCAGAAGTAGACTAGTAAATCCATCATCACCAATTCAGTGCTGCCTCCAGCAACCTCAATAAAATGAATCACACTTGATCAACTCCCTCCAAACATACACCTATCACTGAGCTTCACATTTCTGTCAGCAAAGCCCTATATATGGCCTTCATTTCTTCCTGAATTTCAATTATATTTCCTACAGCTATTTCCTTTAAATACCACCCTAATTCTAACTTTATATTTCTCTTTGGATACAACCACAACATATTCATTATTACGGCCAGCATTAGACTTTGTCCAACAAAAGCTTTGTAATATCTGATGTAGCTGTCATGCCAAACCTGGAATGTGATACAGTAATAAGTATATTAATTGCTGGTAGAAACACCATATTTCGTTTTGCAGCCATAATTTACGGCCAAATATATTAAAGATTTATTAGTCAATACTGTGAAAAATAGAACGTAGTATTAACTTATAAACTTTTCATGTCCTTGGTAGTATATTATTGTTGCAAAATGAAACATGGTGTCCCTACCAGCAATTAATATGTAATTCCCAGTTGCCAGGAATTATTTAATACATAAATTGGTTTATGCAATAACATGACACCGCTAAACTTAGTAGCTATTTAAGCAATGTGTCCATGGATGGTTAAAGGGTTCGATGTGATACTGAAGAAAGAACAAGAAATTCTGAAATATGCATATACACCAACCATTACCTATTTTTCTTTCTTCGATCGCATTGTTTACATAAATGCATTCATATACAAAATATTGTGATTTTTAATGCTGGCTCTAAATTCTGTAGAAAATGTGTAGAGATAGGCGCAGAAGTGGCTGTGTGGTAAGTAGCTTGCTTACCAACCACATGGTTCCGGGTTCAGTCCCACTGCATGGCACCTTGGGCAAGTGTCTTCTACTATAGCCTTGGGCCGACCAAAGCTTTGTGAGTGGATTTGGTAGACGGAAACTGAAAAGAAGCCCGTCATATATGTATATATATATGTATGTATGTGTGTTTGTGTGTCTGTGTTTGTCCCCCCACCATCGCTTGACAACCGATGCCGGTGTGTTTACGTTCCCATAACTTAGCGGTTCGGCAAAAAGAGACCGATAGAATAAGTATTAGGCTTACAAAAGAATAAGTCCCGGGGTCGATTTGCTCGACTAAAGGCGGTGCTCCAGCATGGCCGCAGTCAAATGACTGAAACAAGTAAAAGAGTAAAGAGAGAGATACACTTGAAAATGAGTAACGATAGAGTGTTAAACTTCCAGTAACATCATGCTTAGAAGCCCTTCTATTTTAGCCAAGTTCTAAAAAGATACTTGCCTTTGTGTTGAGGCAGTCAACACAATCAAAGGATTGAGGCTTCAATTCCTAGACCAGGTGGAGTATTGCATTCTTGAGCAAAACACTTCTTCTCAAATTCTTCTGCAATCATTTCACCTCCTGACGTGTGGTATACTGTGTACCTGTCCAGACAGCATCAGTCTGATGGGGGGGATGGACTTCTTTACAGCACAAACATTTCACCTTTATAAACAAATCATTTTTTATTAGTTGTTCTCCATAAAATTTCAAACCCATCTTTCCTGACTACAAGAGACTACCATCATATCATCTCATGTATATGTATACAAGTGTGTGTGTGTGTGTGTTTATATTTATTCATATATATGTATGTGTGTGTGTGTGTGTTTATATTTATTCATATATATGTGTGTGTGTGTGTGTTTATATTTATTCATATATATGTATGTGTTTGTGTGTGTGTTTATATTTATTCATATATATATGTGTGTGTGTGTGCTTAAATTTATTCATATATATGCATGTGTGTTTATATTTATTCATATATATGTATGAGTGTGTGTGTTTGTGTGTGTTTATATTTATTCATATATGTGTATGAGTGTGTGTGTGTTTATATTTATTCATATATATGTCTGTGTGTGTGTTTGTGTGTGTATTTATATTTATTCATATATACGTATGTGTGTGTGTATTTATATTTATTCATATATATATGTATGTGTGTGTGTTTATATTTATTCATATATATGTATGTGTGTGTGTATGTTTGTGTGTGTTTATATTTATTCATATATATGTGTGTGTATGTGTTTATATTTATTCATATATATATATGTGTGTATGTGTGTGTTTAT
>NC_142946.1:46069849-46077349 GCF_046866305.1 Octopus bimaculoides
CTCACCAAGCTTTCCTCTCCTCCTACTCCCTGTCTACATATGAAAGTCACATTATGTGTTCCTCATCAGCTGCAGCCAATTTCTCAAATAGAGAGGATGTAAGACTCCTCCTTTCTTCCTTTTATTTCCTTCCTGTCAACTTTATCCCAAGGTAGGACTCTGTCTGAAATATTGGAATTTTCCACTTCCCCTCAGCAATATCATTTTACTATTTCTGTTGATTTTTCTAAACTTACGTTAAAACTAATATTTATCTTATTTGTCTATAAAAATAGATCTGTTTCAGATATCAGCTCTCATTCTAATATTTTTCATTTCCCTTTTGTTACGAGATAAAGTGATAATTCCTTAGAAATTCTAAAATAAAGATCAATCAGAGATCTTCAGATTGGCTTTCTTTTTTCTCTTTTTCTTTTTTCTTTTTCCTTTTTTTTTTTTATTTTTGTTAGATGTTTGGTTAAAAGAACACAGCAAAACTCTTAGAAATGTAAAAAGGGTCTGGACTTACTTTCTTGCTCTTTACATCTGACACATCCTTCACCTCCCACCACCACCACCATCATCATCATCACCAAACACTATTAGATCTTATAGATATTCCTATTTTTATCTCAACTGTTTTAGGAATTGCCCTTCAGACAATATCTGATGGAACATGGAAATTAAGAAAGTAAATAAATAGATAAATATTTTTCTCTTAAATTTCTTCAAATTGAACTAAAAAACTAGAAAGAAATTTCTTTCATTGATTTTATTCTTTTTTTTTTTTTTTGTTTTTGTTTAACCAAAAACAATTAATTCTTTCAAGATAAGAAAATAAAAGCGAGGAAGCATGACAGAGGCTGAAAATGAAGAAGACAATAACAAGAAGAAGAAATGTAGTTTAACTGTAATTCAAAACCCAGGAGACATAACAACAGAAAAATTTAGTAATTATTTGTAACTCCCCCACATTTTTTTATTATTTGGGGTTTTTTAAGTTTGTGCCGTTTTCTGCTACTTCCAGGTTAAATCAATAAATCCGACATAAGAGGTAAATAAGTTTGTTAATAGTTGGAGATTATCTTACAGTAAAGGATTTGCAATGCTTTTGTTTTTAAATGTTTATCCCTGAATCATGGAACTCTAACTAATCCAATAAATTAAGTACCAGTTGCATACTGGGGTTGATCTAATCCCGGTTTCTATGGCGTATGTGTTCCCCCCAGCTGGACGGGGCGCCAGTCTATCGCAGCATTACTCAAGAAACAAGAAGAAAGAGTGAGAGAAAGTTGGGGCGAAAGGGTACCACAGGGGTCACCACCACCCCCTGCCAAAGCCTCATGAAGCTTTAGGTGTTTTCGCTCAATAAACACTCACAACATCAGGTCTGGAAATCGAAACCGCGATCCTCCGACCGCGAGTCCATTGCCCTAACCACTGGGCCATTGCACCTCCACTTGGACATGCTGTGCAGAAACCTAAAAGTTAGAGTGGTCAAAGTTAATTAACATTTGCAAACAAACATATCTAAAGGTAAAATAATATTAACTGGTTTGGCTGACAGTCAACAGTGCCATAGGTTGTCGAATTCTTCTTCCAAAGTTAACTTAACCTTCTAGTCGTTTGGGATTAATAATATAAGATAACATAAATCTAATATTCTCCGAGATAAGTAGATGAAGGTAACCCTTATCGGATATGTTGATCCTTGGATCACCAACTGTTTGATTTAGTAATCCCATGCCATGGGGCTGCTTAACTGGAATTACCTGGTATTGCTATCCAATAATGTAACATGAAAAATCCTTCAGAAGACTCAAAATATATTGATAACGGATACATTAATTCCCTGAATTTCTGAGTTGGTTCGAAGATAAAACTGCACAGAAAACAAAAGTTTATAGAAAAGCATTTATTTTGCTCTTTCTCTCTCTCTCTCTCTCTCTCTCTCTCTCTCTCTCTCTCTCTCTCTCTCTCTCTCTCTTCTTTCTCTTTCTCTGTATGTATGTATATATACAGATGGAGACACACACACACGTGCCCATGCATGCATGTATATTATATAAATGGATTTATTTAAATAACTACTGAAAAACGTATCCATAACGGACATGTAATACATTTATATAATAAATATACATCGTTTCATCCGCAACATACATATATATATATATATATCCATATCTATCTATCTATATATATATATATATATATATATATATATATATATATATATATGCATGTATGTATATATACACACATATACATATATATATATATGTATGATATATATATGAATATATGTATATATATATACATATATATGTAAATGTATATATACATATATATATGTATATATATATATGTGTGTGTGTGTGTGTGTGTATGTAAATGTATATATACTTATACATATATATATGTGTGTGTATATATACATATATATATATATATATATATATACACACATATATATACACAAACACACACACATATATATATATACATATATATACACACACACATACATACACACACACATGCACACATACACGCACTCAAATAACTAAAGGTGGCCTGGTATAAATGTTACCCTATGTCATTTAGCACTAAAACAAGATGTAACATTAATTCTATGATGGAATGAATGGCGCTATAAGAACCATCCAGCTGTAAAATGTCTGACCTGAGTATAAATAAAACCGTTTCAAGTTATTAACAATTAATATTCATTAATTGTTTCTTTATTCAACCATACGAACCAGCGTAGGAAATTGTCTTCTTCACATGATGGATGGTATTACTTATTTGTGGTCAGATTAGAAATCTCCAGATGCTGTCGAATTTTCTCTTGGATTTACTGAAGGACTGACAGACGTCGGCTTTAGACAGACAGACAGATAAGAGACAGATGATTCGATAAGAATTTGAGGAATCAATTAACGGTGGAATGTTCCAGAAAGAAATCTGCTGTTCCTGCAGTTCTCTGTTTTGGATGGCTAAGATTGGTTGAATATATTTCATTTAAAATGTTGAAGGTTAAGACAGGGGCACTGGGAATATTGTGTGAAAGAGCAAGTGTAAATGAAAGGGGATAGGCTGTGTGTTTGTGCGTGCATAGAGTGTATGGTAGAGAGAGAGAGAGAGAGACAGAGCCTCTGTGTGTGCATACATGTGTATAAGTGGGAGAGAGAAAGAGAGTTTGTGTGTGTGACTTTGTATATAGAATCCATGATAGATAGAAAGATAGATTAACGTAGAGTGAAAAATGTAGGAATCATAATAACAATGTTTATTTTGATTTTGTACTTTGGATATTATGGAAGCAGAGATTGCTTTCTTGAAACAGAAGCATGTTATCTCTGCCATGCATCTTCAAAAAGGATTATCTCTAAATTTTATTAATCACATTTATTTATTTTTTGTAACATAAAAACACATTCTAAATTGAATATATTTCAAGCAATAAAAAGATCGTCTTTTTTTTTTTACCTTTTTCTTCTTTTTTTTTGTAAATATTTATAGACATTTTGATCTTAAACTTCTAAAAATCATCTAACTATAGACCAAGTGTAAATTGAGAAAATTGGCAGACCATTGGTGATTATAGTAATTGTAGCAAGTGTGTTTATGATAAATTTAAATTCTGTGAGAACAGTAGTCTATACTTCGGCAAAGAAGCTTTTACAAATAATTTTTGATTAAACCATTATGGGTAAGTCATTTTTCGGAGCGGTGTTGGCATATTAACAGTTAACCGAGGATTAACTATGAGGGCGAGTCAAAAAGTAATGCCATTTTGTTTAGGACAGGTATAATTACCAACACAGGAACATGTATCATACATCAAAATGAAGCTGGTCCTCTGTGGATCACATCCCTACTTCTCAACATAGTCACCGTTTCTCTCAACAGCAATGTTCCACCTTCGAATGAGAGCATGTATCTCTGCCCCGTAAAATTCTGTTGGCTGTTCTTTGAGCCACTTCTTCACTACAGTTTTCACTTCCTCGTCACTGGAATAATGTTTGCCTCTTAAACCCTCTTTTGTGGCGCCAAAGAGATGATAGTCTGAAGGTGCTAAATCTGATGACGAGGAAGTGAAAACTGTAGTGAAGAAGTGGCTCAAACAGCAGTCAACAGAATTTTTACGGGGCAGGGATACATGCTTTCATTCGAAGGTGGAACATTGCTATTGAGAGAAAAGGTGACTATGTTGAGCAGTAGGGATGTGATCCACAGAGGACCAGCTTCATTTTGATGTATGATACATGTTCCTGTGTTGGTAATTATACCTGTCCTAAACAAAATGGCAATACTTTTTGACTCACCTTTGTATATCCATTTACACCCGGTTTTAATGGTTAATTCTAGGACTCATGAATCTTCATTTTCATTGAAGTCTGTTGTTTATGATATTCCTTGGTGTTACTACTTAAACGGAGCATATTTGGCTACTATTCTCAATATGGAATTGTAAAATGGAATTCCTAATTCCTTTACACTATCCATCGAGATAATTGGAAACAGCGCTTGTAGCGTTTAGACAGTAATCTTCCCTCTCCTTTTTTCGGAGGGTGCCTAATGAGAACCAAGTAAGTTTGGAAAGGAAAGCTGACATTTCAGCAACATCAATTGACCCCATTTTCCTTGCATTTACAGCGCCAATAATTAGCTTAAAGCGATGTCAAATTTGACTTGATTGGAGAGAGAATTGGTCTCCAGCTTGTGTCACAAACTCTCTGAACTTCACATTTTTCAGCCAACCCTGGGAAAGTAATGTATACATATATGTATATAGGTACGTTTGCTTGCATAAGTGTACGTGTGTGTGTGTGTGTGTGGTGTGCTAAATATATTTTGTGGATGTTTTATTTTTAGACCGTATAAACACACGAAAACAAAACAATGGACGGAGATTTCATAATTTATATAAGAGGACGTGAAAATGAGGATGATGATCAAGACGGCAGCGATGACGGATTGCTAAGATCTTAGGCAAGTTACATAGCAGAATGGATCTGCTCAAAAACTTGTTATTCCTCAAATTTCTGGCCAAACTTTTACTTTTATTCTTTCCAAACTCCTCTAAAGTGTGTGTGTGTGTGTGTGTGTGTGTGTGTGTAAGCCTGCAGCTAAGTTCTGTACTCTATCAATTCTGTCATTCACTACTCCCTTTTTCCCCCACTTTCATTAGTAGTAGTAGTAGGAGGAGGAGGAGGAGGAGGAGAAGAAGAAGCAGCAGCAGGATGGTTTCTTAGTTAGGCAGAAGGCTAGTAAATATGAATGGAGGTAGTCAGTACTTTCACCCACATACGGGCATGTTTTGTGTGAACGTTTGAGTCTCCTTGTCTTAATACAGTGTCCCCCATTCCTGCCTTCCATGAAAACATGTTCAGTAGTGGAGAAATATCGTTTTGCTTTGAAACTGGTGGAGAGTTGGTGACAGGTAGAGCATCCAGCTGTCAAAAATTTACCTTAGTATATTCTGTCTCATTTAGAAAGTTGGTGACAAGAAGGACATCCAGCTGTCGAAAATCTACCTCAGCAAATTCTGTCCAATTTTTGCAGCAAACATTGCAAAATGGAAGCTAAACTGACGAATATAACTACAAACAAGAAATTTACAAGATTTGCATTAATTTAACCATTTCTAATGCTGGCTTTTGCATTCTATTTTTTCCTAAGCTGTAGCTATCATTGTTAATGGCTTGTGTGCTTAATCAAGTACTTTATTTTTCCCTCACTAACACTATTACGATGACGAGGATAAAAATGTTCAAGAGTAGATTTCTGAAACAAGATGTTGGCTTAGCATAAAATGTTCCGTGACATAAATGAAGCATTTGAATGACAGCTGTCTTTCCTTACAAGACTCCTGTCAGTTCTTTTTATATTCCTTCTGTCTCTTAGACTGCCATGTGACAAAAAAAAAAAACTTTGGTTTTTTTTGTTCTTTCCAAAGAACCACAAGCTTGTCAAGTTACCGTTCCATAATAAAAAAAAAAAGAATTACTTTTGCTGTTCTCAGATTGTTGCTTATAACAATATCTCCTCCATTGCTGTCTCTTTGCCTTTCGTTATTTACTTGTTTCTTTCATTTGACAGTGGCCATGCTACAGCACCACCTTGAGGGGTATAGTCAAGCAAATCAACCTCGGTGCTAAATTTTTTTTTGAAGTCTGCTACTTGTTCTGTCAGTCTCTTTTGCTTAGGGCAACAAATTTGGTGTGGGAAACAAATTAACGAGCAATCTGCTGCACAGTTTTAATTTAGATCATTTAATTCAGATCATGGAACCAGGAATGGTCAATATCAGGCTGATTGATATCAAAAGAGTTAAACATCCCTGTAAAGCTTGGAAGCCACGATAAACTGAAGAAGGGAAATAAAAAGGGTAAGGACCCCTTTCAGTCATGAATGATCATGCGGTTGTACCTAGAAAGTTCCTCTCTAAGGCACAAGTCCAGGCAAGGTTGTTTATGGAAGACCAGCAGTCGCCCATGCATACCAGCTTCCCCTCTCCATGCCACTGATGTTGTCCAAGGGAAAGGCAAAAGGGGCCGATACAGCTTGGCACCAGTGACATCAAAGCTCATTTCTACAGCTGAGTGAACTGGAGCAACGTGAAAGAACACAACACACAGCCTGGTCCGGGAATCAAATTCACAATCTCATGATTGTGAACCCGATACTCTAATGACGTCTCTTTGGCTTAACCACTAAGTTACTGGGATGTAAACAAACCAACACTTGTTGTCAAGCAGTGGGATGTGGGACAAATAACACTGGAGCATGACATGGCCCTGTCACTTGTCAATTCCCTGTCAAACCATCCAACCTATGTCAGCATGGAAGGCAGACGTTAAATGATGATGAGGAGGAAAGGAAGAAGGATAAAAGTGACTTTAGCCAGGTTTGAACTCAGATTACATTGATTTGGAACACCAGTGTAAACATTCTGTCAGACTCTTTAGCAACTCTGTCAAATCACCACAATGTGTGTGTAATTGTATGTGTATTTGTGTTGGATGGGTAAGTGTGTATGCTTGTGTGTGTGTGTGTATGTAAGATTCTGTTTTGGGTGGGTGGGCATGTAGGTGTGTGTACCTGTATGTCTGTGTGTTGTTGTATGTATATATGTTTTTGTATGTGAAGGCATGTGGCTCAGTGGTTAGTGCATTTGGCTCACAGTCATAAGTTCGTGAGTTCAATACCCATCGACACATTGAATCCTTAAGCAAGACACTTTATTTCAAGTTGCTCCAGTCCACTCAGATGGCAAAACTGAGTTGTACCTGTAATTTCAAAGGGTCAACCTTTGTCACAATGAATCTCCCTGAAAATCTATTTACATA
Organism: Octopus bimaculoides; assembly: GCF_046866305.1. NCBI lineage: Eukaryota > Metazoa > Mollusca > Cephalopoda > Octopoda > Octopodidae > Octopus > Octopus bimaculoides. The sequence goes on from NC_142946.1 coordinate 46,077,187, forward strand.
AAGGGTAGACATGTCTGTGGAGTACTCAGCCAATTGCACATTAATTTCACAAGCAGGTTTTTCTGTGGATTGTCAAGGATGGAATGCCAGTTACATGTATGTGTATGTGGTTGTATATAGGTATGTTATACATTTTGGATGGGCGTGTGCATGTATTTGTGTA
>NC_142946.1:46082349-46094849 GCF_046866305.1 Octopus bimaculoides
AAGAAATTTTGAATGACTTTTCTTCAGAAAGAGGAGAAAGATGGAAAAATTAGTGGAGAGGAATATATAGTTTTTGCAATGGAATTACGGTTATTTAAGAATTGAATTAAATCACTACAGGGAGTAAAGATCCTAAATAAATGTTACCAGATGTTGAATAATAATAATAATAATAATAATTATTATTATTATTATTATTATTATTATTATTATTATTATTATTTATTATTATTATTATTTATTATTATTATTGTTATTATTATTATTATTATTATTATTATTATTATTATCATCATTATATTCAGGGACCTTTTGAGTGGGATGGGCTACTCAACCTGTAGAAAATTCTAACTGGGCCCCACCTGCAATGTCATGCGCTGTTTATCTTGATGTGAGATCACCATGTCACGCTCATATGGTTGTGATGCATGTGCCTGGTGTACCCGCTCTCAAAAATTAAGTAAAAAAACAGGAAAAATAATCCAGAATCTTTGTCTGGTACTGGATCAATCCCAAAATCTAATCAGTTTGTGCCAGTCATGAGGCCAAACATCCCTGAAAGTTTCATCCGAATCCATCCAGTGGTTCTTGAGATATATTGTCTATGGACAAACAAACTAACAAACACAACTGAAAACAATACCTCCACCTTCGCTATGGTGGAGGTAATAATGATTTCAAATTTTAGCACAAGGTCAAAAATTTCAATAAGTTGATGACCTTGGTATGCAACTGGTACTTATTTTATCAACCCTGAAAAGATGAAAGGCAAAGTTGAACTCAGAACATGAAACCAAACAAAATACTGCAAAACATTTTGCCTGACGTGATAACAATTCTCTCAGCTTGCTACCTTAATAATGATAATAATAATAATAATAATAATAATAATAATAATAATAATAATAATGTGCATGTGTATGAATATATGTATTTTCATTTATATATTCATTTGTTCCTTTTTACATGTTTTTTTCATGCTTGCATGGGTGGGATGAATACGTTATTTGAGGCAATGTTTTACAACCAGATGCAAACACTTTATTTCCAAGTAAAAGAACCTCTTACTCCCAACAGATTCCAAGGTGCCAAAAAACCAGACAATTTGCTGACAGGAACAACTGTTGTCAGTACCCACCACATTTTCATAGAAGTGATTGCAGGTGTAACCGAACACCCACCCACACATGCACACATACACACATAATACATACATACATACGCACACTCAATGGTCTCCTTTCTGTTTCCATCTACCATATTCACTCACAAGGATTTAGTGAGCCCAGTGATATGGCAGGCAGAAGATACTTGGTGGGATTGAAGCCAGAAGCCTGTAGTTACAAACTGAACTTTTTGATCACATAGCCATTTCTGTGCCTTTTATATAACACACACACATATATAAAACACAGAGGCTTAATTACAAATGATTATATATATATGTGTGTATATATATATATATATATATATATATATATATACACAATATGATATATATATATATAATATAGGCATATATATATATTTAATATATATATTGACATTATCAATGTTTGTAAATATGCACATCTACATATATTTACAATATCTGTGTGGTGTGTGTGTGTGTGTGTGTGTGTAATATATATATATATATATATATATAACTTTCTGTGTATGTATGAACTCACACATACTCGTATGTATGTATGTTTGTATGATGTTTATTTATATATATGTATATATATATGTATGTGTATATATATATATATATATATATATATATATATATATATATATACACACACATATACATAAAAGTATAAATATATATTATTTTTCTTCTTTTCATCGGTGAATATCTAAATACCATTTGCATACAAATTCTTCACACATATTGCATTGCTCGGCCACAGATGTGTTCATCTAATTATGTAGCAACAGTGTACTGACGCTATTAAAATATTTATTCTCAGAATTTTAATCCAACCTCACCTCCCAAAACCCCACGATCAGTTTTCTCTCTTTGTATCCTAAGAACAGCGATTTCTGTCAGTCGGAGAAAAGGTGTCATTTATCAATTTTAATGGTTATTTCAGTGTGAGAAAACCGAGTGAACGAGCAAAGCACGTTTCCAAAGTAAAGACCAAAAACAGACCAAGTTGATGAAAGTCACAGAATTTTCCATTCCTGAAAAAAATAAATGTAAAAATCTGGCTATTCTTGGCTTGCAACTGACAGCTAGCAATCTTTTATAAGATTGGAATGATTTTTATATATCATTTGCTCTACTTACTGTCTATCAACTGAACTACACGTATATGTGTGTTTATATATATGTGTATGTATATGTGTGTATATGTGTGTATATATGCATGTACACCATACATGCAAATGCACACACACAGATATGTGTGTGTGTGTAATCAGATAATTAGCTACCTAAAATTTTCAATGTGAATGTGATATTAGACAGCAAAGAATAACAGGACATGGGGGTTTTGTTTCTCTTTCTTCCACAAATTGGCTCATATTATGGTCTATTATCACACACATACACACACACACATACACACACACACACACATGCACACACTATCTCTCTCTCTCTCACATACACAGAAACATATTACATGTGTATGTGTGTGTGTGCGTGCGTGTATTCTCGTCTGACCTATACAAGGAAGAAAACGTAGTCATTAAAGTGATGATGTATGCGTGAGTGTGTGTGTATACATACACACACACACTCACACACACAAGCACACACACACACACACACACACACACTCACATTAAGCACATCAAAATCTGCAGATACTAGCGCTCAACATAATACATTCCATTAAACTGAGAAAAATTCACATGTAAAATGCATAGCCATGTACAATGGTTCACATACAGCAGAATTGGCTATAATGAATAAACAGACCAAAACATATTTCAAACAACAGCAAAAAACAATGTCAGTGATATTTTCAAAATATTCATCTCCCCTACAGCTGTTTCAATTACTCTTACATAACATTGCAGCAACAATTAGAATTATGTAATTGTAATTATAGAAGGCTCACATCATCAGGGATATTATGAATTTGAAGTTAAATATAATATATGTATGTATATATATATATATATATATATATATATATATATATATATATATATATATATAAGTAAATATATATATATATATATATATATATATATATATATATATATATATATATAAGTAAATATATATATATATATATATATATATATAAGTAAATATATATATATAAGTAAATATATATATATATATATATATATATATATATATATACATATATACATATATACATATATATATATATATATATATATATATATATATATATATATATATATATATATATATATATATATATATATATATATATATATATATATATACATATATATATATATATATATATATATATATATATATATATATATATATAGGTGCAGGAGTGGCTGCGTGGTAAGTAGCTTGCTTACCATCCACATGATAACGGGTTCAGTCCCACTGCATGGCACCGTGGGCAAGTGTCTTCTGCTATAGCCTCAGGCCAACCAAAGCCTTGTGAGTGGATTTGGTAGACGGAAACTGAAAGAAGCCTGTCGTATATATGTATATATATATATATGTGTGTATACGTTTGTATGTCTGTGTTTGTTCCCCCAACATCGCTTGACAACCGATGGTGGTGTGTTTACATCTCCGTAACTTAGCGGTTCGGCAAAAGAGACCGATAGAATAAGTACTAGGCTTACGAAAGAATAAGTCCTGGGGTTGATTTGCTCGACTAAAGGCGGTGCTCCAGCATGGCTGCAGTCAAGTGACTGAAACAAGTAAAAGAATAAAAGAATGTGTACATGTCTGTTACGTGATGGGTTTGTTTGCCACATGAGTCGTGGATGTATAATACTGTAATCTATGCCTGAGAAATAAACCAGTGTGTATACATGTATATGTTTGCATGTGTGTGTGTGTATGTGTGTGTATGTATGTATATATACATATGTGTAAGTATATGTATGTGCGTGTATATATATATCTGTGTGTGTGTGTGTGTATGTATATATGCATACTTATATGTCTGTGTGTATATATGTGTGTGTATGTATATATACGTGTATGTATGTATATGTATGTACTATGTATATTCATGTGTATATATATGTATATATATATATATATATTGTATGTATGCATGTATGTATGTATGCATACTTATATGCCTGTATATATATATATATATATATATATATATATATATCTGTGCGTGTGTGTGTGTGTGTGTGTGTGTGTGTGTGTGTGTATAAAGCACTCCTTTATATTGAAGCTAAATGCCATCGGTAAAAGACCAACTGCTATTATATATAGTGCCCCACTGCTATGCTTTCCTGCTTTGCATGTTAAACCATACCAACATACACGCACACATTCATAGATACAGAATGTATTCAGAAACACACGCTGTTCCTAGCAACAGTTTCAAGCCATATTATATAACTGACACTTGAGTTCCACAACAAATTCCTGTCTACCATTTTTCCACTGACTGGCTCCGCCCCCACCCCTGAGTGCTGAATGTAATTTCTAATTTCATCCTTTGCCAAACAATAACTACACACCACTAATTATGCCTACATTTGGCTGGTAAAATTGTTTTTCACATGTAAATATTCCTAAATTGGTTTATGATTGGTTCTGTTGCTCTGTGTGTGTGTGCCTTATAATTATGAAGAGATAATTTGATTTCTGAGTAAAAGAATATGAAGCATTTGAAAAAAGAGGGAGAAGAAAAAAAAAGCGGAGGAAGAGGAGGAGGAGGAGGAGAAAGAAGATGAAGATGAAGGAGAAGAATTTTCAGTTAGAAATGTTTCTTTCGAGTTTGTGTGTTTGTGCATATGTACATATCAGTGTGTGTGTGTGTGTGTTTTTGTATGGGTGTGTGTGTTTGTGAAGCTTTTTCTACATGCCCTTACATACATAAATACAAGCACATATGAATGTATATGTATGGATATACTCATATATACGCACACATATGCATATATATATATATATATACACACACACATCCATATAGACACACACTTGTATATACATGCATACATACATATATATAAACAAATTTATCCATCTACCCATCCATAAATACATACATACATGACTCGATACATATGTTTATACATCCTGGAATACATCAATTCATCTATCTGTAAATACATCAGTGCCTCCGTACAGAGATCCATACATATGTACATACTTCCATACATACAAACACACACATTTCCCTTAAAAGGCATGTCTCTTGGTTTAAGATGTTATGAGCTATAAATGAGTCACCATGCCTTTTGGAAACTTGCTTAGAAATCAGTTCCCTGCCTGCTTTCTGCTGTTTGGTGTACAAGACTTCCAGACCTTGGAAGGAAGAGATGAAAGGCAAAGTCGACCTCAGCAAAATTTGAACAGATGAAATACCGCTAAGCATTTTGCCTGGCACACTAACCTTTCTGTCAGCTTGCCGCCTTATACTCAGGATGACATTACCTGATGTATCATTCATTTCTTTATTTAAAGCAGTAGCATCTAATTTGAGGTAAATTTAGCTGCTATTTCGTTCAGGTTAGGTCCTTGTAAGGCCTGTTAGTATATTGTGCAGTTATAAATTATGACTATACAGTTATATTATATCTGTAAATAATTACTAATTCTTAGTTTAGCTGATTTAGTTAAAGAATTGCTTTCATCATATGGAGCTTAATTTCTGCCAAAAGAATGTCTAGAGACCATAATCAGACATAACGGTCTGTTTAGAGAGCATTAATAGAGATTAAAATGAGGAATTGTGGTACAAGGAAATTCCCAAAGTGATACAATATTGGTGTTAATGGTAGTGATGTCTTCTTGTATTGGTGCCAAACCACAAATTTATAGGTAAAAGAGACAATTAATTAAATCAGTTGATTTAATTTTGGTGTAGACACAAGTATGACCAAGTGGTTAAAGAGTTCACTTTATGAGCATAAGGTCTTGGGTTCAATTCAGTTGTGGGGCTTCTTGGCTAATCATTTCATTTGAAGAATTTCTTTTCTTTCTCATTCATACTCTTTTGGTTTATGTACTCTACATGCGTGTAATGTGTACTTTGTATACAAGGTGTACTCTATACTATATATATAATGCATGGTATAAGGTGTACTCTATTATATATATGATGTGTGATCTAAGATGAACTCTGTATTAAACAGGTAAAAAATAAGACAAGGTGTGCTCTGTATTATATATACGACAGGTAATGTAAAGTGAACTCTGTATGAAATATGTGACGTCTAATATGAGTGACAGGGGCACTATGTGTAATTTGAGTAATAGATTTGGCTGCTAATTTTTGCAGGCTGAGCAATCATGTAGAGGTTCCCTCCTTGGCTCAACGATAATGATGTTGCTAGTGATGTACTATATTTTAATGTATATAAGGAAACCACTAATTTGGGCGGGGGAGGGGGGGGCTTAACATTTGGAAAAAAATGGTTTTGTAAGGGATTATGATACTATCCATGTATAAGAAACTCCCAATTTTTTTTTAACCTAATTTTTGACAACAAAGGGTTCCTTATACACATTAAAAATGGTAAGTGATTGCGATGTTGCTGCTGTTGTTGATGATGATGACGATGATGATGACGACGATGGTGATGACGATGACGATGATGATGACGGTGTGGTAATGGTAATGATGGTAGTAGTGATGATGATGATGTTGATGACAATGACGATGATGATGATGACGGTGTGGTAATGTTAATGAAGGTGATAGTGATGATGATGATGATGATGATGATAATGATGATGATGACGGTGTGGTAATGTTAATGAAGGTGATAGTGATGATGATGATGATGATGACAATAATGACAGTGTGGTAATGGTAATGGTGGTGATAGTGATGATGATGATGATGATGATGATGATGACGGTGTGGTAATGTTAATGAAGATGGTAGTGATGATAATGAAGGTGGTAGTGATGATAATGATGATGATGATGATGATGACGATGACAATGATGTTAGTGTGGTGATGATGATAATGATGATGATGATGATGATGATGATGATGATGATGATGATGATAAAGGTGATTATATTTTGTGTTAATTCAAACATTTTGTTTTTGGTTTTATAATTTCGGATGGAACCTCCAGAGAATTTATTACACAAAGACATTTTGTTGATGAGTCAGAAATTTTTGTTGGTTATGGTATTATTGATGACAACGATGACGGTGAAGAAGGCGGCAGGGGAGGATGGGGAGGAAGTGAAAGCTGCTGCTGCTGCTTCTGTGGCGGCGATGGCAGCAGTGGCAGTGGCAGGGGTGGTGGTGGTAGTTGTATAAAATTACGTTCTCAAATTCTAAAACATAATATAATATTGATAGTCTTTGTTGAATGACAGTCAGTTTCAATAAATTATTATTGATGTAATCTTATATCGGAGGCAGAGGCGGCGACACTGGCAGTGGGGTGGCAGAAGTGGTGGTGGTGGTGGTGACTGATGAGAGTGGTTTTGGTTGTTTGGGCCCCGGGTGGGCCCTGATCCAGTAAAACGAGTAAAAAGAGAAGCCATTCCAGCCATGACTATCTCATCTATTCTGTTTCTCATCAACAGTGACTGTTAGAATATGTTATCTAGCATATCCAATTTTTTTTTCTTTTTTTTTTTTACAAGAATAACATATGATTTGAGGAAGATTTGGCTACCGTTTCTTGCAAGAACAAACAACAACAAAGAGGCTCCTTCTTCATTGGCTGTTGTTGTTATTGTGGAGCCCTAGGTCAGCCATCATTGAGTGGTCTTTGTAGTACAGAGATAGTTCTCCCAATAACAAGGTGCAACTCTTATTCAAACCTGTTGTTGTTTCATCAAAGCTGGTACAGGATCATCAGGTGTTAATTACATATATGCATATACCTACACATATACACACGTACACACACACACATATATATGCACACATTATAATGGAATAGTTACTATGAAGATTTGTGTTAAGGACCGTGGGTAAGACCAAAACAATGTGAAGTAAATGCAAGGTAAATCACAAGAAAACAAATATATGAATTAATGTAGACTCACCTTGTCTTCAATATTTCGGGGTTATGAACCCATTTTCAAGAAATTAACAAACATCTGCAACATTCATTAATTTCTTGATGATGGGGTCATAACCCCGAAATATTGAATGCAAGGTAAGTCTACATTAATTCATATATTTTTTTCTTGTGATTTGCCTTGCATTTCTTTCGCATTGTTCTGGCCTTACCCACGATCCTTTATACAATATATATACACATACACACATACATATACATATACACACAAATACACACACACATGCATATGTCTATGAACACACACAGTCTAGTTAACTTGAAGTTTACCGCAACCCTTCACACCTGTCCATTCAGATAGGTGTTAGGGTGGATGTCCTGTCTAAAGGTGATTTATCACTCATCTGTCAGTAATAGTATTAGATCATCATCATCGTCATCATCATCATCGTCATCATCATCATCGTCATCTTCATCATCATCAACATCGTCACTGTCATCAACATCGTCATCGTCATCATCACCATCGTCATCACCATCCTCAACACCATCATCATCGTTGACGTCTTCATTGTCATTGTCATCATTTAAGATCCATTTTCGATGCTGGCATGGGTCGGACAGTTTGACAGGAACTGGCAAGCCAGAAGACTGCACCAAGCTCTGAGGTCTGCCTTTGATGTGGTTTTTATGACTGGATGCCCTTCCTAATGCCAACCACTTCACAGTATGTACCCGGGTGCTTTTTACATGGCACTAACACCAGTGAGGCCAGCAAGGGATTTGCATGACAAAACCCCTTAAATGAGTGGGGAGTTGTTTTGAGGAAGTAGTATTGGGTTTGTGTGCTAGTTGACACAGAGGTTAAAGTATAAGAGAGGAAAGGAGACACACGGTCACCTCAGTCAGAAAAGGGGTGCATTGGTGTGTGCCCTTAAGTTACAAGAAGGTGGTACAGGGGACAGGATAGGGTGAGAGGTCAGGTAAGTTTGATGATGGTGATGGTGATGATGATGATGATGATGAGGATGATGGTGGTGATGGTGGTGATGGTGGTGATGACGACGGCGATGATGACGATGATGATGATGAAGTGTATATTCACCAACTTACATTATCCAATCATATCTTTTTTTTTTTTTCCATTTTCATTTTTTTAAACAATAAGATGTAGATTGAGAGAGATTTGGTGGCTATTTTTAGCAGGCTTCCTAACCAAATATAGATGTTCACTTGTTGGTTAAAGTCTGTTTTACTCTATGAATGTCTTGTTGTTGTAGTTGTCAGAGCGTTTATTATACTCGCATATCTCCCCACACCATACTCCCACCTCAGCCATCGTCTTTGATGGCAGCGGTAAATCTCGGCTCAGCTACTTGGTCTTATGTATTATTAATTTATCGGAAGAATGAATGAATGGATAGGCGTTAGGGTTCTTGATAAATTTCAAGTTAGCTAGACTGTGTATGTATATATATGCACATGTATGTGTGTATATGTATATGTGTGTGTGTGATTGTGTAGGTATATGTGTATATGCAGGTATATGTGTGTGTGTGTGTATATACGTTTGTAGATGTGTATATGTATGTAGATATTGTATATATATGTATATGTGTGTATATGTATATGTGAATGTATATATGTATGTATATGTGTGTGTGTATATATATGCATATCAATATATGTTTGTAGATGTGTATGTGTGTGTGTATCCACATGTGTAGGTATATGTGTATATGCAGGTATAAGTGTGTGTACGTATATATGTTTGTAGATGTGTATGCATATATGTATGTAGATATTGTATATAGGTAAGTATGGGTGTGTGTATATGTATGTATATGTCAATGTATATATGTACGTATATGTGTGTGTGTGTAAATGTATGCATATGAATATATGTTTGTAGATGTGTATATGTATGTAGATATTGTATATATATATATATGTATATGTGTGTATATGTATATGTGAATGTATATATGTATGTATATGTGTGTGTGTATATATATGCATATCAATATATGTTTGTAGATGTGTATGTGTATATGTATGTAGATGTGTGTGTGTATATATGTATGTGTGTGGGTGGGTGTGCTTGTATGTATATGTGCATGTATATATGTATATGTGTGTATATGTATGCATGTGTATGTATGTTTTTAGATGTGTGTATGTAGATATGTGTATGTGTATATATATATATATATATATATATATATGTCTATGTATATATATGTATGTAGATATGTGTATATATATGTATATGTGTGTATATATGTATGTATATGTGTGTGTGTATATATGTATATTGTGTCTGTGTATATATGTTTGTGTGTATCCATGTATGTATGTATGTGTATGTTTGTATGTGTACCGTTTATATATGTGTGTGTGCATGTAAGCGTGCATTTATACATGTGTATACATGTGTATAAGCAGATGTTAAGTCTGCATATGAAGTCAATTCAGTTCACTGGTGGTGGTGGTGGTGGTGGGAGGGGTATTGACAAAGACAAAAGCCAAAAGGTAAAACAAAAACAGTCCACAAACAAACAAACAAGAGCAAAACCTCAGTCATGTGTTAGATGTTGAGAGACGCACATTAGCACACCAGTTCCTCCATTTTCTGTCAGAGATCTGGAATTAATCAGATACCATTACAATTGCTGATATGAGTCATCTCTTATTTATAAGATTAGCTGCAACAATGTGCGTGTGTGTGTGTGCGTCTTCTGAATCTGTCTGTACATATGTGTATATGTGTGTGTCTATTTGTGTATATATACGTATCTATCTATCTGTGTGTGTGTCTATGTGTTTGCCAGAGAAATGATTTCAAGAGTAAATGGAAAAGAGAGAGAGAGAGAGAGAGAGTAAAGTGAGCAGGTAAGAGGAACGGTAACGGAATACAAGATTGGAATTAAAACCAAACTGGCATCATTCCTGTACAAAAATCAGGAAAAGGAATGGTAAACTTCTGAAATATAGATTTCCTTGATTGGTGACAGAGACAGAGATTTCTGGTGTGAAAAAAACTCTATCTCAATTTGCCTGGCAATATATATATATATATATATATATATATATATATATATACTTACATACATACATACATACATACATACATACATACATACATATATATGTATATATATATATAATATAATATAATATAATATATATATACACACACATATACATATAATGTGTGTGTGTGTGTATGTAATATGATATATATATATGTATATATATGTATTATATAATATAATATATATATTTTTTTATTCTTTTACTTGTTTCAGTCATTTCATTGTGGCCATGCTGGAGCACTACCTTTAGTCAAACAAATCAACCACAGGATTTATTCTTTGTAAGCCCAGTACTTATTCTATTAGTGTATTTTGCCGAGCTGCTAAGTTAAGAGGACATAAACACACCAGCATCAATTGTCAAATGATGGGGGTGGACAAACACAGACACACAAATGCATACATATACATATGTACGATGGGCTTCTTTCAGTTTCCAATCTATCATAGCGAATATATATATACACACACATATACATACATACATATGTTAAATAAAATGAGACAACAAAGACAAGGCTGTGTGGAATTTATAGGACATTTGTAAAGAGAAAGTTAGTCTTACAGCTGTTTCTGAGATATTAGGGATATCCCTTCATCAGAGACGATGCGAGAGAGTTAAACAAAGGAAATACACACATGCACACGCATACATATACGTACATACAAACACATGTGTGTGGAGGTGCAAGGCTTTGTGGTTAGTGTGTTTGGCACAAATTCATAATGTCATAGGTTCGGTTTCTGGATTGGGTTTTTGTAACATCATGTCTTTGAGCCAAGCTCTTTGTCTCACATTGCTTCAGTCTACTCAGAGAAATGAGTATCGGTTGAGTAAGGTAGCAGCTCTTTCTCGTTCCTGCTCTCATGGCCCAGAATGTGCTGTTGGATCAAAGTTGATGCCTATCCACTCACAACTACAAAGGTAACTAAATTCTTAGCAATAAGCAGGGTACGTGTTTGGTAACGCCAAACCATGCAGGTAATGGCTGGCTCTTGCACACACACACACACACATCTCATTGTTGTGATCTTCAGCATCATTTTAACATCCATTTTTTTCCCTGCTTTCATGGGTCACATGGAGGGTTTTTATTAAAGGAGATTTTTTTGCAGCTGTGTGCCTTTACTGTCACCAACTCACACCCCTGTTTCCAATTAAGATAAATGAAAGGTGAGGTAATATTTCTCCATGATCAGACATGATTTCACAGAATTCTGGAAATAAATTATACTGCTTCTACATCTGTGACACTCTTTTCCAGCTGCTTTTCTCA
>NC_142946.1:46102349-46117349 GCF_046866305.1 Octopus bimaculoides
TGTAAGCAGAATCTGAGCCACACACACACACACACAGAATTATATTTCCAAATTTCCACAAAAGCTTTATATTTAGTGAAAAACTCTAATTTCATTGAAATATTCTCAAATATAGTTTAGTTTTGTCTGTTCAGCTTTTTGTTGGTTTATTTTCGTTTTTACCGTAAGGATTACACAAAGAAGGAAGTTTGTTTTGTCTTGTAATTAAATTACAAAATATTTGTATGTATTTAAATTTTCGTTTAAGGCTAAAACTGTTGGATTATTCCATGTTGACACGTTGTCCATCAATACCTGCAAATTTGAAGTAATTTTTTTGTGTGTTCTATTTTTTCATGCTTTAAAAAATTTTTTATCAGATGAAAAAGAAAAAGAACTTTGTGGCATTACGTTCTAAAAAAACAAACCAAATAGGTTTATTTATTTGTGTTATTTGTGTTATTTCATTACTGATTTTACTTTGTTAATAAAGAAATATTGGTTCTTTAGGTTTGGCCAGAGAAATTGGAGATCCATTTAACAATATTTGCCTCTTTTGGCTTTTCCGTTTCTTCTCATAACCTTCTCTTCTCTCTTTTCAATATAATTTTGGTATTAGAAGTCTCTGGAAGCCAGAAGAAAGTCTTCACTAACATCAATATTAGCATCTTTTAAAAGGTGAAGAATGTCATTGAATATATCTTTTTCCTCATCATCATCATCATCATCATCATCACTATCATTATTTTTCACCGTCGTCACCACCATCACCACCTCCATTACCATTGAATTCTTCATGCAGAATGGGTTGATCAGACCATCAGTTCTTATTGGGAGTCAGTGTTTTCTCCAAGATGGATTCGGAACCACACCTAATTCATGCACTCCTAATTTTTGGCATGGTTTCTAAGGCTGCATGTCCTTCCTAGCACCAACCATTTCAGTGCACTAGATGCACTTTATCATGGCGCCAACACTAGAGAGCCATCTACGTATTTGCGTTGGTGCATGTGTGTATTAAACTCCTTACACTGGTGTACCACGTAAACAGTATCCCTGCTGGTGGTCATGGAAAAGGTACCCATGCTGACGCCACATGAAAACCACCCAATATATGTTGTGCAAAGTGGTTGGCATTAGGAAGGGCATCCAGCCATGGCAACCATGCCAAAACAGACTATGGAACTTGGTGTAGCCTCTGGCGTTGCCAGGAACTGTCAAACCATCCAACTCATGCCAGCATGGAAAATGGACATTAAATGATGATGATGATGATGATGATGATGATGATGATGATGATGATGATGATGATAGTGTGGTGGTGGTGGTGGTGGTGGTGGTGGTGGTGGTGATGATATAAAAGACCTCAATTCTATGTTTCTATCAGTTTCCAATGCCAAAATGGAGAAGAATTATGCTATAAGCATCCAATAGCTATTCTTTAAAAGAACCAGTATCTAACTTTATAGAGTGACTAATAGGTGCTAGTTTATGCTGCAGAGGAGGTGGGGGGGGATATTTTTAAAGATGTTGCCATGGGTTCAGCTATAGCTGGTTCAATTCCCCTGTACAGCAGCATTTTGGGCCAAACTTATGCTTTGCGTGTGAATTTGGTACACGGAAACTGTATAAAGCCCATCACGTGTGTGTGTGTGTGTGTGTGTGTGTGTGTGTGTGTGCATATGTCTTTGTCTCCCCATTGCTTGACATCCAGTGTTGGTTCGTTTGCATCTCTGTAACTTAATGGTTCAGCACAAGCGACCAATAGGAATGCTTAGTGGTATTTCGTCTGTTTTTGAATGAGATGAAAAAAAAATTATGTTAAAGATCGAAATAAATCCAAGCAAGATTTGAACCCAGAACAGCAAGGTTTGTGATTAGACAGTAGATACATAGAGTAAAAGAAACCCGAGGCGGTGTACTACCATGTCTATATACTTCTATAGTCGACCAATTCTAAATGAATAAGAACACATATATATATTATCATAGACCTCAATAGAAGATATTGATTTTCAATTTCAGTAATGAACCTACAGAATATATGTCTTTATTAATCTTGTAAGTTTTCATTTTGTGAATGATATTAAATTGTTTTTCCAATATTCAACTTAAAAATAACCTCTAGAAACTTTCTCGTTTGAATGTTTTCAGTTTAAAATGGAAACTCAATTATTTCCTATTTTCTATCGGGGGGGAACATTCCTGAAGAATATAGTTAGTTAAGAGCAAAAAAAAAAAAAAAAAAAAAAATACCAGACATCTCTTAATATATGATTCCACAAACATATGTTGGTGCTAATATTTTCTTCTCGTAAGGTGGCATGCTGGCAGAAACGTTAGCACACCGGGTGAAATGCTTAACGGTATTTTGTCTGTCTTTATGCTCTGAGTTCAAATTCCACCGAGGTCGACTTTACCTTTCATCCTTTTGGGGTCAATAAATTAAGTACCAGTTGCATACTGGGATCGATCTAATCGATGTAATCAACTAGTCGCCTCCTAACAAATTTCAGGCCTTGTGCCTTTAGTAGAAAGGATTATTTTTATTATTATTATTATTATATGTTTGACTTTTGCTTAGTATTTGTACAAGCTGTCTCCAAGTCTCGCCCTGAGATCTCATGAGACAACAAGTTAGACGTTCATGTAAGTGTTATGCCCAGGGTGCCATATATTTGGTTTTGTACATAGTGTTATTCTAGAGAATGTTTTAAAAAAACATAAGAAAATTATAAGTTTGTTTTAAAATTTGAGATTATATAGACAGTATTTTACGTAGGATATAGGCACTATCTTTTGAATTTCAGTCATATTGGGGTTTCCTGATATCTGTGCTAGGTAGCAATCGGCCCCTTTTGCTATCATTTGCTATTGTTTTATATGAGCTGTTTCACATCCCAAACAGAGACACACCAGGAATGCTTAGCAAAATTTCATCCATCCATCTTTATGTTCTGAGTTCAAATTCTGCCAAAATCAGTTTTGCCTTTCATCCTTTTGCGATCAACAAATTAAGTATCAGTGAAACACTGGGGTTGATGTAATCAACTAGTCCCCTCCCCTACAATTTCAGGTCTTGTGCCTATAGTAGAAAGGATTATTATTACCATTTTTTTTTTGTATCATGTATTCTTTCAGCATTTTTCAAAATCATTCCAATCTCTATGAACCCCACCACTTTATGCCATGCTTTCTATTGTCCCCTCGTCTGTCACCCTGATGGCAAATAAAAGATATTATTGTTATTATTAGTATTTATCTTACCAAAAAGAAAAAAAAAAAAAAGTTGACCCATACATTTATCTGGGTGGATGTTATGAATTAGTCTGGCACAGTTTCCTAACTAAACATCTCAACTTTCAATTCTGTTCCACCCATGATAAAGAAAATCTTGTATTCTTCCTCTCACTCCTGAGCCAGGAAAGATGTTGACACATGTACCAACATGAAGCAGGCCAGAGGGTTGGTGAAATATTCTGGTATCTGTTTATGTTATTATTCCACTCCATCGTTAGATATGGGTATTGTTGATTCAACTGTTTAACAGAGTTCCCAAATACGATTAGTAGCGACATTTTGGGGATGTCATTAATGTAAAGCATAGTAAAATAAGATAATTGGGTACGTGTGTGTGTGTGTGCTAAGTCAAGTTCATATCCATATTGCTTTCGGTGGCCTGAAGACTCACAAGACGAGTGACCAGGTGAAGTGAATGAATTGTAAACATTGGTGAATTGCAATGATAGTAATGTGAGTTGATTGTCTAATTGGTTGGAATATATTTTTTTTTGTTTTTTTGGTCCTCTTGTTGACCACTCATACACCATCTTCAACAGGAGCGTCCATCATATATATATATATATATATATATATATATATATATATATATTCAGATGAATTAGGTACTTAAGTTGAGGCACCAGAATTTAGTATGGTATTATCCATACAATTTCAAAGTAAGGTGATTAAAATCAAAATAAGCAACATGTTGCTTATTTTGATTATATATATATATATATATATATATATATATATATATATATATATATATATATATATATATATATATGTATATATATACGAGGATGAGTCAAAAAGTAATGCCATTTTGTTTAGGACAGGTATAATTACCAACACAGGAACATGTATCATACATCAAAATGAAGCTGGTCCTCTGTGGATCACATCCCTACTCCTCAGCATAGTCACCGTTTCTCCCAATAGCAATGTTCCACCATGTGGTTGAGAAGCAAGCTTCTTACCACTGCAAGTGAAACATCTGGCTGAGCGTCTTGAATCATTCGATTAATAAATAATATTTACTCTTCATGTTTAACACCATCGTGATCCTTTTGAGAGTGGTTTCTAGTTAATAATATATATATTTAATTATATATAGGCATGCATGTATGTGTATTCACACACACACACACATATCTATCTATCTATATATATATCTATCTATCTATATATATATATATATATATATATATATATATATATATAGAGAGAGAGAGAGAGAGAGAGAGAGAGAGAGAGAGAGAGAGAGAGAGAGAAAGATAGAGGGCATATATGCAAGTATATTTATATCTCTGTATGGGGGTGAAGATAATATTTCTATTTCTATTTCTTATCAAATAAATCTTGAAAATAAATAAATAATCTTTGAACTTTATGACATTCCAGTGAAGAAGTTTGATCTTAATTTCTTCTGTTAATATATCACATATCCCTTTTCAAATAGCATATTTAATAAATGTTCTTATGAACACACTGGATGTATTTCGCATATACTCCACTGCTGTGTTCTGTTCTATGAAGAATTCTGTTTAGTAGAAAGAGTGGCAGTGGTAGGTGGGGGGACAAGTAACTCTAGTATAATGTGTAACAGCTGCGATCAAGCTGAAGTTACCAAATTATAGATCAGTCTCAGAATCTGTCTTGCTCGGCAATCCATGAATTCATATATTTGATGAGAAATTTTCATACACAGACATATGCACACACACACACACACACACACACACACATACACACACACATACATCCTATATATATATTATTTTATTCTTTTGCTGTAGCCATGCTGTAGCACCGTCTTGAAGGGTCTTGGTCAAACAAATCGACCCCAGGGCTTATTTTTTTTTAAAGCCTACTACTTGTTCTATTGGACTCCTTTGCCGAACTGCTAGGTTACAGCGACATAAACACACCAACAGGTGGTGATGGAAGGACAAATACAGACACAAAGACACACGCATGCATACATACATACACACACACACACACACACACACACACACACACACACATGCACATACATACATACATACATACATACATACATACAGATAAATGCGACGGGCTTCTTTCAGTTTCCATCTACCAAATCCACTCACAAGGCTTTGGTTGGCCCAAGGTTATAGTAGAAGATTTTTACCCAAAGTACCAAAACATTCAAGCGAGGTTGTTGCCAGTGCCGCTGGACTGACTCCTGTACAGGTGGCACATAAAAAACACCATTGCCAGAACCACCAGACTGGCCTTCGTGCCGGTGGCATGTAAAAAGCACCGACTACACTCTTGGAGTGGTTGGCATTTGGAAGGGCATCCAGCTGTAGAAACTCTGCCAGATCAGATTGGAGCCTGGTGCAGCCTTCTGGCTTGCCAGTCCTCAGTCAAATCGTCCAACCCAGCTAGCATGGAAAGTGGACATTAAATGATGATGATGACGATGATGATGATGATGACGATGATGATGATGATGATGATGTACGTATGTATATATATGTGTGTATGTATATGTATTTTATCCTTTTCCTTGTTTCACTAATTAGACTGTAGCCATGCTGGAGCACTGCTTTGAAGAATTTTTGGTCAAATGAATTGACCCCACCGCCTTTCTTTTTCTTAAGCCTGGTTCTTATTTTATCGATCTGTTTTGCTGAACTGCTAAGTTACAGGGATGTAAACATACCAACATCAGTTGTCGAGCAATGGTGGGGGGGGGGGGCTATAGTAGAAAACATTTACCCAAGGTGCTACACAGTGGGACTGAACCCAAGCCATGCCTACATGTATATATAAGTATATATATCTATCTCTCTATCTATCTATATATATATATATATATATATATATATATATATATATGTATGTATTATACACACACATATATATGTGTGTGTGTGTATACATATATATATATATATATATATATATATATATACACACACATATATATCAATATACATGTATGTATATGTATATATATGTGTATGTATATATATATATATATATATATATATATGCTCCGTTGGATGTGTAATGTCAATGTGAATACCCGTCAGAGTGTAAGTATCTTGAGAGAAAAGCTGAACATTAGAAGCATCAGTTGTGGCGTGCAAGAGAGACGATTGCGCTGGTATGGACATGTGGTGAGAATGGAGGAGGATAGCTGCGTGAAAAAGTGCCACACCCTAACAGTTGAGGGAACCCGTGGAAGAGGTAGGCCCAGGAAGACCTGGGCTGAGGTGGTGAGGCAAGACCTTCGTACATTGGGCCTCACCGAGGCGATGACTACGGACCGAGACCTTTGGAAATGGGCTGTGCGTGAGAAGACCCGGCAAGCCAAGTAAGATCGTTGCCAGTGCCCCTGGACTGGTTCTTGTGCGGGTGGCACATGAGATGCACCATTTTGAGCGTGGCCGTTGCCAGTACCGCCTGACTGGCTCCTGTAGGATTTTCGAGCGAGATCGTTGCCAGTGCCCCTGGACTGGCTTGTGCGGGTGGCACATAAAAGACACCATTTCGAGCGTGGCCGTTTTCGTGCGGGTGACACGTAAAAGCACCCACTACACTCTCTGAGTGGTTGGCGTTAGGAAGGGCATCCAGCTGTAGAAACTCTGCCAAATCAGACTGGAGCCTGGTGTTGCCATCCGGTTTCACCAGTCCTCAGTCAAATCATCCAACCCATGCTAGCATGGAAAGCGGACGTTAAACGATGATGATGATGATGATGATATATATATATATATTATAATGGGGCAGGCTGGTTTATATACATAAACATTTATACATACATATCTATACACACACACACATATGCATATACATACATGCACATGCATACACACACGTGTGTATGTATGTTTCTAACTTTAATTATATGTTGTCTGTATATTAAAAAAATGTTTTTCCTTCCTGTATCTGTAAAACTGTATATAATAAATCTTCTTATATTTTTATAGATTTCTGTAACATTGATTATAATTTTCACTGCTTGGATTATGTTAATCTATCATGTTTTTGTGAAACCCGCCAAAATCCAGAATGATATTCTATTTTAATTTGTTATGAGAAAACTTTGGTTTTATTTTATTTTCTGTATTTGAAAATATCCTTCTACGCATATCTTTCCATGTATGTACATTGTTGGTCTGTGTGTGTGTGTGTGTATAATTGTGTATTGGTGTATGTATATGTGTGGGTTGTTTGTGTATATGTATGTTTAATGTTTGTGTGTGTATGTTTGTATATGTGTGTCAAATGTTTGTAGATGTATATGTGTATAGGTGTATTTAATGTTTGTGTATGTATATGTGTATATGTGTATATAATGTTTGTGTATGTATATGTGTATTTGTGTGTCAAATGTTTGTGTATGTATACGTGTGTTTAATGTTTGTGTATGTGTATATGTCTGTTGAATGTTTGTGTATGAATATGTGATATATAATGTTTGTGTATGTATATATGTATACGTGTGTTAAATGTTTACATGTGTAGGTGTATATAATGTTTGTGTATGGGTATGTGTATGCGTGTGTTGAATATTTGTGTATGTATATGTGTATACATGTGTTTAATGTTTGCAAGTGTAGGCGTATATAATGTTTGTGTATGTATATGTGTGTGTATATGTTTAATGTTGTGTGTGTGTATGTGTACGTGCGTGTTTAATGTTTCTATACGTATATGTGCATATGTGTGTTCGTATATGTATATGTATGTATGTTCATGCTTGTATATTTGTATGTGTATATTAATGTATGTTTACATTAATCTGTATTAATACATGTGAGGGGAGGGGTATTTGTGTAGTCACATGTGGGTGTTAGCTTGTGCGTATGTACATGTGCACGTGTCTGTATGTGTGCATGTGTGTGAAAAGACATGATTATAAATATGTGCTCAAATTTCCATGTGTATATGTAAACATACATGTGTGTGTGTGTGTTTATGTTTCTACACATGATTGTGTTCATACATTTGAGTATGTGTAAGTATATACGATTATACATGCTCCCATGTGTATACTCACATGGGTTTCTCTTTGTGCACACATGTATAAGTGTACACATGTGGGTATGTATGTATGCAGATGTGTATCTATACATGTATATATGTATGCACATGTGTATGTATTTATATATATATGTGTGTGTATGTATGCATATGTATATATGTATGCATGTGTGTATGTATGTACATATATATGTATATATATGTGTGTATGTATGTATGCATGTTTATGTATATATGTATACATGTGTGTATGTATGTATACACATGTATATATATATGTGTGTGGATATATGTATGCACATGTGTACATATATATGTGTACATGTCTGTGTGTGCTTGCGTGTGTGTGTGTGTATCTATGGACATATGTATATATATGTGTATGTATGCATGTGTATATATATATGTATACATGTATATATATGTGTGTGTGTATGTATGCACATGTGTACGTATATATGTATACATGTGTGTGTGTGTGTGTGTGAATGCATTTATGCAAATGTTGAGTGCTATTTTCTGCCATTGTAAAAATATAATTCAAATGAGTTGTAAAGAAATCAATAAGGATTGATTGCAAAACATTGAGACGACGAGTGTATTGGCTTCGGAGCGATCATGAGAAGAGGCAGATGATTCATGTTAGGCAGAGAAAGTGTTACGTACCAGAACTTGGGGTTGGGGACAGGAAAATCAGAGGAAGGGGTCGAGGCAGAATAGAAACTCGCTCCCTCCAAGATGAAGCCTTGAGATAAGTGCTTTTGACAGAGTTTCAGGGAGAAATTATTCTGTTGACTCATTCAGCTTATAAAACAGAAGCCATGGGAAAAGGCTTAAGTACAGGCATAGTTTCTGTGGTTAAAGACGTTCACTTTGTAGCCAAGTGGTTTCAGGTTCAATCCCGCTGCAGGTTCAATCCCTCAGGTGAGTGTTTTCCATGGTTGGCCTGGGTTGAACAATGATAATTCTTTTTTATCTGTTGTCTTTTACTTGTTTCAGTCATTTGACTGTGGCCATGCTGGAGCACCGCCTTTAGTCGAGCAAATCGACCCCAGGACTTATTCTTTGGATGCCTAGTACTTATTTTATTGGTCTCTGTTGCTGAACCGCTAAGTTACGGGGACATAAACACACCAGCATCAGTTGTCAGGTGATGTTGGGGAAACAAACACAGACACACACACACACACACACACACACACACACACACACACACACACACATATATATATAGATATAGATATAGATATATACGACGGGCTTCTTTCAGTTTCCGTCTACCAAATCCACTCACAAGGCTTTGGTTGGCCCGAGGCTATAGTAGAAGACACTTGCTCAAAGTGCCACGCAGTGGGAATAAACCCAAAACCCTGTGGTTGGTAAGCAAGCTACTTACCACACAGCCACTCCACAATAATTTTTTTTTGTTTTTTGTTTTTGTAAATGAATAAATTGATTTCAGGTTATATCTTGACTTAGTACGGCTTCCACTTTCATGAGTCAGTATGGAGTTAGATTAGTAAAATTAGGTCACAAAGACGACCACCTCACCTTTCCAAACATGCGTTTTTACCTTTATCGCATGTGTTCTTGCATTGGCATATCTAATCAATGAAGTATTTTTACGGTATTTGTCAATAAGCTGAGACATTGAGATAACAGCAAGAGAAATAATACAGCCACAACAGTGCTGCAATCGATCAACAGTGTACTAGTTTGCATAGGTATTTATTTAGCTTCCTACATTCATTATCATTATTATTATTATTATTATTATTATTATTATTATTATTATTACAATTATTATTATAAGCTGTTGTAAAACTTTAAAATCTTCGTTCTAAAACAAGTAGTTTTCATTTTGAAGATAGTGACAAGTTTATTAAAGAAAGTGAAAAAAGAATGTTTCCGTACTTTATTGACAAGCTGACAGGTATTATATAAATTTATATATATATATACATACATACATATATGTGTGTATATATGTGTGTGTGTGTGTGTGTGTGTGTGTGTGTGTGTGTGTGTATGTATATATATATATGTATATATATATATGTATATGTATATTTATATATGTATGTATATAAATGTTGTATGTATGTATGTATGTATATGCATGTGTATTCTGCTTATTTCTGCATTTTGAGAACATTAAATTATGATAGTATCTGAAATAAAATTTAAAAGTTTACAATTTACTAACTGTTAATCAGATTGCTTTTTAAAATTTTGTATGGAAACTCTGCAGATACTTGTCAATTACATAAATACATACATACATGCATGCACACACATAAATATTTTCGAAATATAATATTGTAAATTTAGTCTCATAACAAGCAATTCTTGTTACCATGTTAGTAAATTGCTTCACATTGAAGAAGATTGCAGTTCTAATTTGACTATCTTCAGACATGACTAAATGTAAAGCTATAGGCTGGGCTTTCATACATACATGCATCATCATCATCATCATTGTTTAACGTCTGCTTTCCATGCTAGCATGGGTTGGACGATTTGACTAAGGACTGGTGAACCAGATGGCTACACCAGGCTCCAATCTGATCTGACAGAGTTTCTACAGCTGGATGCCCTTCCTAACGCCAACCACTCCGAGAGTGTAGTGGGTGCTTTTACGTGCCACCGGCACGATGCCCAGTCTGGTGGCACTGGCATCGGCCACAACTATGATTTCGCTTGGTCTTCTCAAGCACAGCATATTGCCCAATGACTGAAGGGTACTTTTAAACAGGCCATTATATATATATATATATATATATATATATATATATATATATATATAAATATATATATATATATATATATATATATATATATATATGTCTATATATCCTTTCAGGTGCCAGTGGTACTTAAAAAGCACCCATGCCAGTGCTATGTAAATGTACCCATGTTGGTGGCACATAAAAAGCTAAGGGACTGATGTTAGGAAGGGTATCCAGCCATAGAAACCATGCCACACCAGACAGTCTGGACAACTCCCTGGTAGCCAGCTTCATGCCAAACCATCCAACCCATGCCAGCACGGAAAGCAGATGTAAAACGGTAATGATGATGGTGATGATGCGTATGTGTATGTGTTAAAATTAGGGAAGTATAGCCTCAAAAAACAGAAATTGCGTGCAAGTGGCAGTGTGGTAAGAAGCTTGTTTTCCAACCACATGGTTCCGGGTTCAGTCCCGCTGTGTGGCACCTTGGGCAAGTATCTTCTACTATAGCCTCAGGTTGACCAAAGCTTTGTGAGTGGATTTGGTTGAAGAAAACTGAAAGAAGCCCATCGTATTATGTATGTATATATATATATATATTATAATAATAATAACAATAATAATAATAATAATAATAATAATGATAACAATATGTATAACGACAAAAGAATGAGACCTTGATATTTGTAGAAATAAAGGATATATATGTATTTGTGTGTCTGTGTTTGTCCCCCCCACCATCACTTGACAACTGATGTTGGTGCATTTACATTGCAGTAACTTAGCGGTTCAGCAAAAAGAGATTAATAGAATAAGTACTAGGCTTAGAAAGAATAAGTCCTGGGGTCGATTTGTTCGACTAAAGGCAGTGCTCCAGCATGGCACCCAGTCAAATAATCGAAACCAGTAAAAGAATAAAAGAATGTCTCTATGTACACGTGTGCATATGTGTGTTTGTAATATGTATGTATATATCTGTGTAAATGCCTGTATGTATGTATGTATGTATGTATGTTTGGATAGACAATAAAGAGCTGCAAGAGAATTGGTAAAATTTATTGTAATAGTCATATATTTGTGTATATATGTATTTATATGTGTGTATGTATGAATGCTGGTTAGATATGCTATGTATGTATGTATCTATGCATACACATATGTATGTGTGGCTGTATACATATACTCGTATGCATATACATACGTATGTGTGTCTGTGTACATATACTTGTGTGTGTATTCGTTTGGTGAAGGGGTAGATAGCCGGATGGATGGATGGATGGATGGATGGATGGATGATATACGATGTCTTTAAGTAATTTATATAATTCTTTTTGATTGGACAAACATGAACAAAACAACAACAACAACAACAAAAAAACAGTAGGTATTTTTTTCCAAAAATTTTGAATTGGTTTCCTTCAGAAATTTATTGATGCCAATATCTTACCCCACATTGATACGCTGTCAACATTTATAAGACTCTCATATATCAACGAATTGAATTTCTCCATTTTCTAACTCATGGTATCATGGAAAATAATACATCATCAGTATCATCATCATCATCATCATCATCATCATATTCATCATGATTATCACTCAATCCAGCATCACCATCACCATTATAATTATCATCACCATCATCATCATCATTGTCATCGTCATCATCATCTTTACCAACACCACTACCATTATCACCATCATTATCATCGTCCCTATCACTGATACCATTATCTTTATCATCATCATCATCATCATACTCCACCACCACCGCCACCACCACATTATTACTGTCATCGTTGTCATCATCAGCCATAATCATTATCATGGTTTTAAACATTATTAGATTGCTCGATCGATCTATTAGAGCTCCATTTCGGGATGTCAAAACCAATTTCTTCAAGAATATGAATATGCGTATACACACACACACACACACACACTTACATATATACATATACAGGCGCATATATTTATACATACATACATAAATACATACATACATATATGTATATATATACACATGCATATATTTATTCACATATATATACATAGATATATACATATACATACATACATATATATATATATATATATATATATATATGTATACATACTTTACTGTGTCTCTTGCAATTCAGTGTTTTATATACGCATATATATACATATACATACATATGTGTATGTGTGTGTGTATATATATATATATATATATATATATATATATATATATGTATATATATGTATATATACATATACATATACATATATGTATATGTGTGTTTGTATGTATGTATGTATATATGCATATATACGTATGCATATATACTTTACTGTGTCTCTTGCAATTCAGTGCTTGTTATCTTCTCCCACCCCTAGGGATCTTATATAGCAACCTCATTACTTGTTTTTTTTTTTTCCTCAAAAACGATTCCAAATTCTTCAGTGGAGACGGAAGCATCAGCTGCCACCTTCACTTCCAAAAGGTCCGTAGTGAGGTCAATCATTTTGACTCTTGAGTCTTTCTGACCGTCTTCGACAATAACCATCAAAGACCAACTGCCAAACCAATTCGTTTCCTTACATTTTGCAGACCACCTGATTCTGCTGTTGTTATTATTATTATTATTATTATTATTATTATTATTATTATTATTATTATTAAGGCAGCGAGCTGGCAAAAATGTTAGCACGCCGGGCGAAATGCTTAGCAGTATTTCATATGTCCTTACATTCTGAGTTCAAATTCTGCCGAGGACAAAATGCTTAGCAGTATTTCGCCTATCACTATGTTCTGAGCTCAAATTCCACCGAGGTCGACTTTACTTTTCATCATTTCGGGGTCGATAAGAGAAGTGCCAGTTAAACACCAGGGTCGATGTAATCGACTCAACCTCTCCCCCAAAATTGCTGCACATGTAGTAAAATTTGAAACCATTATCCTCCTCCTCCTCCTCTTCTTCTTCTTCTTCTTCTTCTTCTTCTTCTTCTTTCTTATCCTCCTATTTCTACTCTGATTCTCTGAACAGATCTCCCTGTTTCAAGGCATTCCGCTTGTGACCGCCCTGTCTTATTTAGACACAGTCCATCTGACACAGCACTTCTCATCCATAATTCCCTTATTGACCCCTGTTGGCTCCTCTTTTACTCAACTGGATCCTCGTAGCTGTTCAATGTTTAAAAAAAAAATCCTACCATTATCAGGAATTGATGTCTTGTAGAAATATAATCAATAATTTATTACATCAGTTTCAACAACAAAATGTTATATGGACCCCAGCTGAAGAACACTGATCTAAAATTACATTAGCTTGTAAGTTATTGATTTGTTTTAAAACAGTAGGGTGTAATTTGAGGGAGAATTGGTTGCTATATTCAGCAATAGGTCAGTCAGCCACATACAGTTTCCTACTCTCATTGCCTCAGCGAATAATTCTATCCCCGCCCCCCACTCTCTCTCTCTCTCTCTCTACATTGGCATTGTCATTCTGTAACACTGCATTGGTTCCTTGTCTCAGACCAACAATTATTACAATTTTCTTACAGTCAACATGTGATACTTGTAATTCTTCACATTCTACCATACAACTCCGTTCTCTCTCTCTCTCTCTCTCTCTCTCTCTCTCTTTCTCTTTCTGCATCTTCCAACCATTTGTTGTCTTTCAAACTTTCCTCTCACATAAATAATATTTATCACCAATTATTTTTATTTTCTGGCTTCTTGCTTCCATTTCCTCTTCTAAAATCTTTTTCTTCCATCTTTCTCCTTTTTACCATTACTCTTTCCTTTGTATGTTGCCATCATCATGGCTGACGTCATCATTGTCATCGTCATCATTGTCATCATCATCATCATCATCATCTCCACCTCCTCCTCCTTCGTCTTCCTCTTCTTCAGTTTTATTATTGTCTGTAGGTTTTGCTCATAATTAGATCTAGAGTTTTTGACTTTGAATTCCCACCAGCCTAAAATGCAACG
>NC_142946.1:46126339-46138839 GCF_046866305.1 Octopus bimaculoides
CTTTTTTTGTCTCAAATTGCAGCCTTTTAATGACCAGCATAATCTCATGTCTGTTTTACCATACTGGTATGAGTCAGAGGAGTCTTACAGCACGTCGCCCCCCCCCCCCCATCCCCACTATAGTCCTTTTTTTTATCTAGCACACAGACCAATGGAGAAAAACAAACCATCTTAGTTTGTGATATTATATTAAAAATCTCTGCCGTTTAACCAGTGAGTGCAGCACTCAGAAAACTCAGCAGAGTGCTCAATTCTCAAGTCTTCCAGGTGTTCAATAGTAATTAAAGAATGGAGAGAAATTCTGTTATGTCTGCCAAAGTTTTTTGTAGTCAATGCAATGCAAGTCATAAAACATCAACAGTTGTTCTGTTTGCTTATGTTGGTTGTCATACAGACATAAACATTAATCTATATTTCAAACCATTTATACATTGTTTGCTACAAATTTATACATTGTAAGCTACACACACACACACACACACACACACACACACACACACTACATATCGTCATAATCTTCATCATCATCATCATCATCATCATCATCATCATCATCATCATTATCATCATCATCATCATTATCATCATCTTCATCACTGTCATTGTGTTAATGTCCACTTTTCCATGCTTGCATGGGTAGGACAGGGATTTACTGAGGCAGATTTTCTATGGCCAGATTCCTTTCCTTTCACCAGCCTTCACTTGTATCCAGACATCATCATCATTTAACGTCCACTTTCCATGCTAGCATGGGTTGGACAAAATAATCTGAGGACTGGTGAAACCAGATGGCTGCACCAGGCTCCAATCTGATTTGGCAGAGTTTCTACAGCTGGATGCCCTTCCTAACGCCAACCACTCCGAGAATGTAGTGGGTGCTCATGACCAGACAGAAGACTGGAAACAAAGGAACCATTTGCATAATGGTGACGCTTATTTACAACTATCACACCATGTCATGTCAAAGAGACAATAACACATACATGTACAGACACACACACATACATACATACATACATACATACATACATACATACATACATACATACATACAAGCATACATACACACGTACATACATACATACATACATACATACATACATACATACCGTATATTTACAACTATCAGCTTAGCGGCTCATGTATTCAGTTCACAATTACAAAGACATGAGTTCAATCCCCAGCACCACATTGTATATCCTTGAGCCAAGACACTCTATTCTGTGCTACTCCTCCAGTTCACTCAAATCTAGCAAAAACAATTAATACCTGTAATTCAAAAGGGCCAGGCCTTGTCACATTATTTTTGTCATGCTGAATCTCCCTCAGAATCTACATTAAGATTAAGCATGTTTGTGGAGTACTCAGCCACTTGCACATTTATTTCACCACAAATAGATGGTTTCATTGATCAAATGAACCATAACACTCATCATCATCATAACCAACCAGCCCCCTCCCTCCTCTTCCTTCCTTCCTTTCTTTATTTCTTTCTTACACCAGACATGGAAGCCCTGATTAACTGTCATAGTTACTGCCTTGTCTCTTCTGACTAAAATCATTAACAAAATAATTACCTTCAAAAGAAAAATATATTTAATTATGTTCCAAGAATTAAAAGGAGGCAAAAAAAAACATATTTTGTTGGGTTTTTTTTTTTTTTTGCAAGAATTTAATTTGAGCCGAAGTATTAAATCCATTTTAGCAGGAATAATTTTAACTAGAATTACCAATGTTGTGGTGTTGTGCAGAGAAATTAATGTAGAATATTAATTAACCAACATATAAAAGGAAGACAGGTAGTAAACGAAACTATCCAAACACACACGCACACACACATGCACATGCACACACATGCATATATACACGTACACACAGGCACACACATATATACATATACATGTAGGAATATATAAGATGCATGTGTGGATGTGTGGTAAGAAATTTGTTTCTCAGTCACATGGTTCCACTACTGATTTCAAAACTACAAATTCTGATACACACTGATACACACTGAATTGAAATTCATTAGGGCGAGGGATTTTGAACTTACTGGCCGATAAATTTCTTAACGTCTTCCTCACGTGGTATTGATGTTCACATGGTCAAAATTAACGTGAGTTATTTAGACATTAACAAATTTATTAGAATATTTAGCTGAAGATCAGAATAGAGTATTTTACTCTTAACTGTGAAACAATTGTACTAAATTAACTAAAGGCAAGTGTTTTTTACTCTTCTCTACTGTTTTTTGTTCTGTGTGTATCAAAAATATCGCTATCAATCTGGAGTAATAATTTGTAGTTTTGAAATCAGTAGTTCTTTGACTGCTATTTCTGAATTCTCAGTATGTTGGAGAAGCAGGTTACTGTCAATCCCTATATATTTATGATTATAAATGTTTTTTACCGAAGAAGGTTTTTTCATACTGAGCTACCCGGCAAAATTGTTGATTATTAATTTTATTACTAATTGACGATTCCCTGCCCTGCATATCTATATATATATATATATATATATATATATATATATATAGCGAGAGAGTGAGAGAGAGAGAGAGAGAGAGAGAGAGATAGGCACAGGAGTAGCTTTGGTGTAAGAAGATAGCTTCCCAATCACATGGTTCCAAGTTCAGTCCCACTGTATTCTACCTTAGGCAAGCGTCTTCTATTATAGCCTCAAGCCGACCAAAGCCTTCTGGGTGGATTTTGTAGACAGAAACTAAAGGAAGCCTGTCATATGTATATATATATATATATATATATATATATATATACATATATATGTGTTTGTATATATATACATACATACATATATATATATATATATATATATATATGTAGATGTGTGTTGTGTATATATATATGTGTGTGTGTGTGTGTGTATGTATATATATATGTGTGCGTGTGAGTGTGTACTACATGCACTCTGTGATCTTTCCTGACAGTTCTGTTTCCATTTTTAGGGTGTAGACATCTTAACCTCCAGACATTCAATTTTCAGTTCCATACACAATAGAATAAATTAAGACCAAAATTTATTCTATAATATACAGATATATATATATATATATATATAAGTTTATGAGTTCCACTTTTGTTTCCGAGATGTGGCCCATTGTACTTCACTTCCCTTCATCTGCATCGTTAATACTCTGCAGAGACAATAACAGCAAGAAGAAGAAGAACAACAACAACAACATGAATGTCATACAATGTTATTTTCCTGTCCCCTATATTGGTGTGTCCTGCCCTTGTTACGCTGTTGTATGGCTTTCTGGAACAAGACTTTGGTTCGCTGTCAGATGACATTTCAAACAGGAATTGAGAAGGTTTCTAACTAAATATAGAACACTATGAGATAATTACATTCCCTTTCTCTCCTGTCTGTGTATCCCTCTCCCCCCATACATATGCCCATGCATGCTTGTATGTGAGTGTATGTATATATATATATATATATATGTATATATATGTATATACACACACATACACACACACTTATATATATATATATACACACACAGTCGAACAGTGGTATTGATGTCATCGATGTATCCTGTCTCCTAAAGCTGCTGGCCTTGTGCCAAAATTTGAAAGTAATATTAGTCATAGATATATTGGCGCAGGCGTGGCTGTGTGGTAAGAAGCTTGATTACCAACCTCATGGTTCCAGGTTCAGTCCCATTGCATGGCACCTTGGGCAAGTGTCTTCTACTATAAACCTTGGGCCGACCAAAGCCTTGTGAGTGAATTTGGTAGATGGAAACTGAAAAGAAGCTTGTTGTATATATGTATATATATATATATATATATATATATATGTATGTATGTATGTATGTGTCTGCTTATGTGTTTGTGTGTCTGTATTTGTCCCCCCACCATCACTTGACAACTGATGTTGGTGTGTTTACATCCCTGTAACTTAGCAGTTCAGCAAAAAGAGGCTGGTAGAATAAGTACAAGGCTTACAAAGATTTGCTCTACAAAAAATGTGGTGCTCCAGCATGGCCGTGGTCAAATGACTGAAACAAGTAAAAGAATAAAAGCAAAAAATAGTATCAAGAAGTACAAATCTTGATGCCTGAGTAGATTCTCCAAGAAAATTCACTGCTTTATTCTTCAGAACGCTAACAACAAGTGTGTGTGTGCAATTAGTTAATGTATGTATGTCTCTATGCAGGCATCATCTGACAGCGCCGACAGTTTTAACACTCGGGCAGTTAAAATATTTCATAGGGACGCATCTTTTCAAGATTGGCGTGACTTTTAATGATGCTTTCTTGGAAAAGGAAAGAAAACAAAATTGCTTCTTCAGTTGAAGTAATTATGTAAATTAGTAGTTATTTTGAAGGAAAATTGTGTTTCTCAGAAAATCTTTAAAAAATATCAAATAGTAAAACATCTTTAGATTCTAAAGCTGTTTGTTTATTTGTTTGTGCATTTTTAAGAAGATTCACTTCAACTATTTTCTGAGAGTTTCTTTGGTGTTACATTATCAGACCAACTGAAGATTACTGGCATCTTTTTCGAGCAATTTATCCAAAATACAGTGAATTCATGTAATGTGTGTGTAGCGTGATATTTTCAGTCTGTTAAAATGCTAGTATATTGTTAGTATTTTCTGTACTATTCGTGAAATGCATTTAGAATTCTAAAATTTGAAATATATGGCTTATAAATGGCCCCGCTATCTACAGTTTCTCTGTCAGTAACTCGTGTCAGAAGTTGGATGTGTGTGTTTGCGTGTGTGTGTGTTAATAAAAAAAAATAAATGTTAACCCGTATTTAAAATGCTCAGGAAAATTTCAATAGAAATATATTTTGATAGGAAATAAGTTTAGAATTTAAATTTATTGAATTCTGTAAGGGCAATTTGGAAATGCTTCTCAGTATGCTAGCAATGGAACAGAACCAGGTAGGTAGAGAGAGAGAGAGAGAGAGAGAGAGAGAGAGAGAGAGAGAGAAATGATGGATAGATAGATAGATAGATAGATAGATAGATAGATAGATATAGATAGATAGATAGATAGATAGATAGATAGATATAGATAGATAGATAGATAGATAGATAGATAGATAGATAGATAGATATAGATAGATAGATAGATAGATAGATAGATAGATAGATAGATAGATAGATAGATAGATAGGTGGATGGATAGATGGATGGATAGATATATGCACACATATAAATATATAGAGAGGGAACATGATGGGGAAGAGAAAGTGTATGTATATGTGTGTGTGTATTTTCCAGTACATTCGTGAATCTTTGAAACGATTCAGTAAAACTGTGCTAAAAGCGATTCCCTTATTTGACAGATACTGCTGGCATTCCTCCTACCATTGCCATCATCAACATCATCATCATTAACATCGTAATCATTATCATCATGGTGCCGTTCTTACTGAGAATTATCTCCATGCTTATTCTGTATCAAAACGCATGACTATTGACATAAGAATTACCGCACTTGTTC
The DNA here is from genome assembly GCF_046866305.1 of Octopus bimaculoides. NCBI lineage: Eukaryota > Metazoa > Mollusca > Cephalopoda > Octopoda > Octopodidae > Octopus > Octopus bimaculoides. The sequence goes on from NC_142946.1 coordinate 46,131,822, forward strand.
TGCGTAGTTGATGTTGCTAATTTTTCGTGCTAACCATTCATCTATTACAGTGAAGTTAACAATAGCGTTATTGTCCCTCTGCTGCAGATGAAAGAGATGTCGGTGTTTTTAACTTGCCTCGTCTTCTGAAACCGAAATCACAGACAAACATCAAAAGCTCTCTTTCCCCCAAAAAAGATTCTATTTCTGAAGAATTTAAGACTATTTTTATTTTTAGTTTAAAAAAAAAAAAAAAAAAAGATAAAAAACATCTATATTCTCCACAGATCATTGTCAGTCTTGATGTTAGGGGTAGAAGATTTGTTAACATAAGCTGGTTTGGTTTGTTAATCTGATTGTCTTTGTATCTTCTGTAATTTGATTCTCGAAACCAAATTCTATTCAACTAAATCTATTAATTTCTCTCCAGATCTTTGCCTTTTTATCCCCTGATGACCATTAAATGATGCTCTACTATGAGGCTACTTCATAATATGTCTTTCATCACACACACACACACACACACACACACACACACACACACACACACACGCACACACACACACATGTATCTATAAATATAGGCAAAAATATATGTATGTATCTATACAACACACACACACATACATGTATCTATATATATATATAGACATAAATATATGTATGTACCTGTACAGACACACACACACACACAGACATGTATCTATCTATATATATATATATATATAGGCATAAATTTATGTATGTACCTATACAGACACACACACATACATGTATCTATATATATATAGGCATAAATATATGTATGTACCTATACAGACACACACACATACATGTATCTATATATATATAGGCATAAATATATGTATGTACCTATACAGACACACACACACATACATGTATATATATATATATATATATATATATATATATATATATATATATATAAGGATAAATATATGTATTTATACAGACACACACACAGAAACACAGACATGTACACAGCTTTAATCTTGCCAGACTGCCATTATGATGCAACTTTTATCTTGCTAAGCTTTCTTTCAATCCTGCTTTTATCTCGCTCAGCTACTGTACGGTACATCCTTTATCTTATTGAGATACCTTATAACATATCCTTTATGTTCCATGTTTACTTTTCAACATGTTCGTTGCTTTTAATACACGTCTCTTGCATCAACACTAAGCCTAACATATTCCACAGATTCACACCATTGAGGCATCATATATTGTTTGCTTCCCGAACTTTTTAACCATTTTCACAAGGCTACCAATTCCATTTCCCTGTACACCTTCTCCTCGACTTATGACCAACGTAACTTACGACCACTGACACTTACGACCATAAAAAAAGTGGTTGTGTGGTAAGAATCTTGCTTCTCAATCTCATGGTTTTGGGTTCAGTCCCATTGCATGGCACCTTGAGCATGTGTCTTCTACTATAGCGTTGGCTCAACCAAAGCCTTGTGAGTGGATTTAGTAGACGGAAACTGAAAGAAGCCCATCGTATATATATATATATATATATATATATATATATATATATATATATATATATATATAACTATATGGATTTAACTAACTCTCTTTTCTTCTATCCTCCAACTGATATATAAAAATTATAGACCTCACTAAAATGTTGTAAGACTATTGAATTAATGAACATTTTACTTCTTTTTTCCTTTCCTTTCCTTTCCTTACACACACACACACACAAACACAAACACACACACATGCACACTCACACACACACACACTCACAAACACACACACAAACAAACAAACAAACACACATACACACACAGACACACACACACACACACACACACAAACAAACAAACACACATACACCATATACACTCACACACACACACATACACCATACACACACACACACACACAAACAAACACACACTTAAAGAAAAAAGTTACATACAAAATCCTTTGTCTTTATATTCTAATTCTTTCTTTTTTCTTTTTATTTCTTGATAAAAAGACACTTGCTGCCACAAAATCTCATCGACAACAAATTACAAATCTGCCATTATAAACAGTATTAATTGCTAATTAATTAGTATAGTAGGGATTAACCATATCAACTTCCAAGTGTCCTCGTGTGAACTCTAAACCATGGCTGTCGGCTTCCAAGAGATACGTTGTGACAAAACTGTCAATTGTTTTAGTCTTATCTTAATCTCCCTTCTCAAGTCAAGAGTGCTAAGTTACTTGTCTGAAGTAACTTAATCTCTCATGGGGGTTTTCTTCATTTCTACAACAAACAGAAACACATGTAAAACAGGATGTAAATATATATTGCGAAGATATAAATTCTTTTGTTTCCAAAATCGTTATAATCAGCTACATATAACGTACCCTGGTGGCTGCGTTTTGAAAGGGCAACACTCTATTTTCTGGTATGCAAGTTGAATTTTTTTAGACTAAAATTTAGAGCTAGCTACATGTAATGTACCCTAGTGACTGGATTTTGTAAGGGAGACACTCTATTTTCTGGTATGCAAATTTAATTTTTTTTAGACTAAAATTAACAGCCAAATAAAGGGTAGGTTGACTTATACACCAAAACGATTCTGAAGGATCAAAAATTTCTTGTGAAGTGCAGCAGGATTTGGGAAGATAGGGACAATGTTTTAAAAGTTTATATTATATGTTACACTATATTCTATGTTGAATTGTATGCCAAAAAATACAGTAATCACTTCTAGATCAAACATAGTGAGATTAGAAGATCGTAAAGCAATGAAGATGTACAGAATATACATATTTAATATTTTTCTTCATCTTACTCATTACAAAGATCTTAACATTTCTAGTCATTGGTGATCATGGTACAGCACCATTTCATTCTTATTTGAAACTGTCAGCATGACATAAGACAAATAAAATAAATTAAATTAACTCTTTACTCTGTACTAGCTGACCATGTGCCATCAATAATGATGGCTAAATGTGAAATTGTATATATAAATACGGTACATAACAATCTCACATACAACTATTCACATACTTCATCTATCTGTCATTTTTCTTCTTCTGTCTGTCACTTGCCTTCATCTCTCTGTCTTCACTCTGTATCTGTCTGTCTATTCTCTTCATCTGTCATTTCTCTTCATCTATCATTTCTCTTCATCTATCTATCATTTATCTTCATCTGTCTCTTGTCTTCACCTATCTGCCATGTCCTCATCTATCTGTCATTCATCTTCAACTCTCTGTCTTTTGTCTTCAACTATCTGTCAATTTTGTCTTCATCTATCTGCCGTTTATCTTCATCTACTTGTCTTTTGTCTTCATCTATCTGCCTTCTGCATTAATTAGACATATAAACGAGTCCATATACTAAACTTCAGTTTCCTTTCTGTTTTCTCTAGGAATGTTGATTGGAGGTGGAGTAGCCATTTACCCCCATGGCTGGGACAGTCTTGAAATCCAGCAAGCCTGTGGCAACACGTCTGATTCATACCATTTAGGTAAGTTCTTACTCTTATTTCTCACTCTTATTTCTACACCCAATCATTCAGTCACCATCAATCATTACCTCACAGGGTCTGTCTACCCTATGTGAAAGGCCTCTCTGGAAAGATACAAAAGATATGCGGCCCATATGACATCTGGACAGTATTCAAGAGTAATACAACACTTCGCAAATATCTCTTTCGAGTAAAACCGGCAATAGAAGAGAATATGACCAAAAACTGCATGTACTCCATCCCATGCAGCTGTGGTAGGTTATAGAAAGGCGAAACATGAAGAGGAACATCGCTAAGCTGTGACATGAGGAGATATTGATAAATCAGGTATAGCTGATCATGTATGGAAAAATGGAGACCATCTTCCCCTGTGGGATGAAGTTAAAATAATAGACAGAGAACACCACTGGAAAATACGAAAACTAAAAGAAGCAGCACAAGTGCTAGGACATAAAAACCTTTTAAGCAGACCGAGTGCAGATATGAACAGCATATGGGAACCGGTATTAAGGAAGGGTAGGAAAATATTAGATTTATAAGCCCTAAAATTCACTCCATAATTGCCCACAGGCATAGTGGTTAAGAGCACAGGTTACTAACCCTAAGATTCCGAGTTCAATTCTAGGCAGTGACCTGAATAATAATAATAATAATAATAATAATAATAACATTGAAAAATACCTTAGGAATGAGAACCAATGACAACGGCGACAACAACAATGACGGCGACAACAACAATGACGGCGACAACAACAATGACGGCGACAACAACAATGACGGCGACAACACGACGATGGCAGCAGCAACGGCGATGACAAAGGCACCGTTGCTGATGCTACCGACACCATTAATGGCAACTGCGAGACCAACCATTCAGGTGATAAGCCACCAAAGTAATCTAAAGACTCGTCTCTCAGTAGCAATGCAGTGACAACTCCCACTGTTCTATGATAAACTTCCGAGTTAATCTAGTTGAAAATAAGTACTACTTTCACTTCTTGGTTGACTGATTTGCGTTAAGCTAGGCGGCCAGCTTTTATTACATGCTTCAATAAGCCAATACTAACATCTGAGTTATTTTTGAAACTCTGAAATTCGCTCAAGCATGGAAGAATGAATATAAAATATTTTGTAACATAGATTTTAGTATATTTTTTAATATGTCTATCTAATCTCTGAGTGTATATGTGTATGGGTTTATATGTATGTGTGTGTGTGTGTGTGTATACATGTTCATGTGTGTATGTGTGTGTGTATACACAGATAGATAGATAGATGGATGGATGGATGGATAGATAGATAGATAGATAGATAGATGGATGGATAGGTAGGTAAGTAGGTAGGCTGGTAGGTGGATGGATGGATACATGGACAGATAGATAGATAGATAGACAGACAGACAGACAGATAGACATGTTAAATTTTAAGTTTACTTCATAGATGTAGCCACAAAATTTTTGGTCCATCCATTTATTTCAAATTCGTTTTTTCATGCTAGCATGGGTCGGACAAACATATCATTGCAGTATCATTGAGGTGCTGGACGCACCTCCTGTTGCTAACCCTTACCTGCTTTTCAATTAAAGGATCTCTTATCCCACACAGCTTTGAAGATGCGAAGGGAGCAGAAGATTTGTTGACAGAAGTGATAAGAACATCCCTGCTCAGAGGTTGCAACTCTCATAAAAACAAGCACAAATTTACACACACACACACATGTACTAACATGCAGACATACACACACACATGGTTGTGAAGTTAAGAAGCTCGCTTTGCAATCACAGGATTTCAGTTTCAATTCCACTGTGCATCACCTTAGACAAGTGTCGTCTTCTATAACCCAGCCTCATCAAGGCATTGTGAATGAACTTGGTTGGTGGAAACTGTGTGGAAGGCCATCATGAGTGTGTGTGTGTGTGTGTGTGAGTCTTTGTGTTTGTCTCTCAACAACACTTGATAACCCATGTTGGTTTGTTTATATCCTTATAACTTAGTTTAACAAAAGAGACTGATAAAATAAGTAAGTACCAGACTTAAAATAAGTGCTGGAGCCAATTTCAAACCATCCAACCCATACTAGCATGGAAGGCATACGTTAAACGATGATGATGATGATGATGATGATATATATATATATATATAAAGTGTGCCACATAGTTTAAGTCTGTCAGTAGACAATAACTTGTTCTGTGATAAATAATATGCTAGGTCTACAATGGTAGACACTGGGTTTAAATGGGTTAATTTCTCTAAATACCAACAGAGAAAATAGATCTTAGCAGCATTTATTATAAAGCAATGGTAATTCCACATGTTGTTTGAGAATACAGATTAAATATAAAATTCAAACATGGACAATTCTAGATATTAATTCCCAACATCAAAGCAATGTTTACATGAATGCAATTTTTTTGAAAACATACATTAATACGTCACTTAAGATAATTTATGTTGTAAAATGTCACAGACAATGTAACATAGATGTTTTCATGTTTTTGTCTGTGGAATAATTTTGATCGTGGGCAAACAGATCAACGACCATTATACAAAGGGAAGGCAGTTAAGCGTTCATATACTTACTGATGGAAATTCTATAAATGGTTAGATTGGTTAGATCTGATCAAACTAGAAGTTAACTGCTATCAAGAGAGACTGAAATACAAGCAAACTAATGCCTGATGCATGGTGGTTGCCAGAATACAAAGCCAGGAACAGAGAGACAGACCTGCCTGGTGTTAAATAAGTGAGGCAAGTGAGCAGAGGGTAGATGAGATTTTTCGCATTTCTTTGTAGATAAGGGGCTGGGGAAGTAAATAGGTTTCACAGGCCACTAGGTTTTCATTGGTCAAAACAACATGAGTGACCAGAGGGAAATATATCATCAGTGAAAATGATGTCATCACCATTGGTTTAACGTCCAGTTTTCTGTGCTTGTATGGGTCTGATGGAATTTTGTTGAGACAGAATTTCTTCAGTTGGATGTCCTTCCTGTTGCCAACTCCATCAGTTTCCAGGCAAGGCAGTAGCCCGCCATCATGCTATGTCATAGCAAGGAGACAGTAACACACACACACACACACATACATACACACACACACACACACACACACACACATATACACATACACACACAAAAACTCTATTGTGGTACCCTTCAATCTTTATAAGCCTTGCTGTGGTACCCTTCATTCAGTATCAGCCTTGCTGTGGTACCTTTCATTCCATATAATGCTTACTGTAGTACTACACATCATAGAACACTCTATTATGGTATCCCACATTCCACAGAATTCTAAGAACCATACTCTGAAGCCCACAGTTTCATTTTCTGAGCTACCCTTTCTACACAATACATAACACTGTATATTCCACCCAGAAACTGCTTTCTTTGTTGCCAATGGAAACCTTTTAAGACAGTCAAAACTTTCAGAAGAAAGTTTCCAATATGTCTCATATTTCTAGCCACAAGATTACTTTTATCAGCAGACATATCACCAGAATCAGTCATACTTATTTAAGCAACTCTAAAGTTA
>NC_142946.1:46143839-46146378 GCF_046866305.1 Octopus bimaculoides
ATCCCTGAAAACATTGTAGAAAACACTTTGGGAAAAAATAATAATATACAAAATGACAGGAATAAAAGTCATAAGCATAAGTCATAAACTAGAACAGGTGACACAGCAGCAAATTGAAAAGTGTTAAGACCTGTGTAAGATATGAAAACATTTGTGATGGCAAAGGGGGAGTGATGTGACAATGGAGGAGGCAAGGAAGTATTCCACTTTCACTTTAAAAAATGAAGAACTGGTTTTGGTACCTATATACCTGGGCTACTTAGTATCAGAAACTAAAATTGGAGACATACCCACAGAAAAAGACAACTGCTGGTTAGTGGCAGTTGTAATCCTGGACATAGAGGACAAAACAAATATCCTGCAGGTGCAGGAACAAAACTGGTTGCATTAAGGTATGGAGTTGTAGGCGCAGATGGATTAAGAAAGTGTAGAAGCAATCCCAGGCATTGTAACTTTGCCAAATGGCTCTAACCTTCATGCAGTTGCTGAGAGGAGAAAACCAAGGTGTTACACATGTTGGAACACAAATCATCTAAAGGTCTTTTGACCACAGCAAAAGAGAGAAGGACGATCCCACTTTTGCTGACACTACCACTGCAGCAAAAGCACCAGCACAGGCAGGTGACCACTACAGCTTCAAAAACAATGGTAACAGTAGTAGCAGCAACAATTACGGCAACATCTACAGCAGCAACAACAACGACGACAACAGAGGAAGAAAAGAACAGAAAAGACACCAACATCAGTGGCTTCCATATTCCAGACAGCAGCAAAAAATCTCCCCAAGACACTGTCCCCTCCCTTTTGCAGACCACTCAGACATGTCCTGTAATGAAGGAGTCATGAAGATCCTAAATGGCAAAAAATCACTCAATCTAAAAAGAAAAAGGAAAAAGAAACAAAATCATGTTGACAGCAACAGAAAAACTGACAAATATTCTTCTATTTGTTTCAGTCCTTTGGCTGCGGCCATGCAGGAGCACCACCTTCAGTTGAACAAATCAACCCCAGGACTTATTCTTTGTAAGCTTAGTACTTATTCTATCGGTCACTGTTCGCCGAACCGCTAAGTTACAGGGATGTAAACACACCAACATCAGTTGTCAAGCGATGGTGGGGGGTACAAATGCAGACACACAAACACACACACACACACACACACACACACATATATATATATGCAACGGGCTTCTATTGCAGAGAACCACTGTTGCAGAGGAACTATATGGTTTCTGCCATTATAGAATAGAGAGTTGAAGTAACCTGGACGAACCCAGAAAGTAGAAGAAGGTGAATGGAAGTGGGGATAGAAGAACAGGGTGTATGGGTGGATAGAGGTTGCAAGAGTGTATAGGGAGAGTAAGGGGTGGTTAAAGATAGGGAATGATATGAGGGGATGTATATAATAAAAGTGAAACAATCAGAAGAAAATTGATTCTTTTTCCTTCAAATGGGAGGGAAAGAAATGTATTCCTAATACTCTCCGTTATCATCTTCCGTACACCATTATTTTTGGAATTGCCAAGGACATCATTTATGACTATAATTCCTAAAAGAAAAACCCCTGCTATTGGAAATGATAATGGAAAGAATCACCAAACAATTTTCATATAATAACATCTGCAGGAGGAAGATTTTATCATTCGCTTTAGATTTTTTTTTTTTTTTTGGTGGTGGGGAGGGTCCCCCCCCCCACTCTTATTTTTTTATCTGCTTGATCTCACAGAGCAATGAGGAGCCTTCCATCTTGTCACTTGATTGCTAGAAACAAGTATCTATCTCAGCCTACCACTTTTGAAACATGGACATAATGGTTGATGTATTCTGTGATACACCATGTTTAAAAAAGACTGGAGGGTCAAAGCTGGAATATCTTTGATCACGGTTAGTCCACATCACTCCATAAGAAACATAGGGCCAGTTTCCAAATTTCCGTGGCACATATATTCTTCCCTGGATGGGATACTGGTCTGTCGCAGGATTCCTCATTTTTGCCAGCTGAGTGGACCGGAGCAACGTGAAATAAAGAGTTTTGCTCAAGAACTCAACACATCGCCCTGACCAGGAATCGAAACCACAATCTTACAATCATGATTCCAGCACTCTAACTACCAAGCCATGCACCTCCTCACTTTTGATCATAGGTCACCTCAATCAGAGCTGACTCAGGGCTAAATAACAACACATGAGGTATTAGTTACTAGCTAACACTCATCCATGTGCACGCAAGCACCATCATGTGCCAGAAATAACAGTCAAATCTACCTCAAACTACACACTACTATCTTGAGAACATATTGTATGATCATCATACCAGGCTGATATGGCAGAGTTTCTACAGCTGGATGCCCTTCTCCAACCACTCCGAGAGTGTAGTGGGTGCTTTTACGTGCCACCGGCGGCCAGTCCTAGAAAGGAAAAAAGACGGTAGTGTCTTTGAACGTAGATCTGCTTGATTATGTCTTATCTGGGGTTAAACAATAACAGCAATTTAATCTCATAAAGGATTTGATCCTTTTGTTACCATGTTTCGGCTGAA